>NC_090175.1:52502212-52752212 GCF_024679245.1 Pseudorasbora parva
TTTAAAACAGCATAACTGACAAGTACATAACAGGAAAGTTTCAAAAATACTTTGATGTACACTATCCCTTGCTTTTCTAAAATAAAATAAAAAAATACATAAAACATACATGAATAAGTATGTATGCATGAATGTATAGAGTAGAATTGAATAGAATATAATGTGCTATTATTATGCTACACAATATGTTTTCAATGCTGAATTCAATGCATACTAATATGGCTGATTAACAATAAAACATGACTATATTATATTATATTAAACATTTTATATTATATTATATTAAAGGTGTCATGAACTGGCTTGTTTATTTTTTTATACTGTTGTCTGAGGTCAACTAATGGTTTTTGTGTGGTTTTTACATTCAAAAACATCATAACTAATAAGTAATAGGCTATTTTCTATACTGGCTTTAATGGCTGTACCGTACTAAAGACTTAGATGTAAATGCCCACGGCTTGGATTGGATAAGATTTGCATATTGAATGAGCTTCAGCTCCCCTGTCAGTTCACGTGAGGGAGGGATTGTTTTGAAAGCGGCAAACGGAATTATTCTCTCGATCACAGGGCTCGTAAACGTCTTAATCAAACAAACACAATGATTCAATTCTCATCCACCCGCGATTGATTGGACTATTATTTTTGTATTACATGGCCCGCCCAACAGTGTATGTGAGCGGAGTGGAGCGGCAAGAATTTTCGCTCCGCGCTCAAAGCATTTCATAATCACTCTGCTCCAGCTCCGCTCCGGGTTTATCACTTTCCGCTCCTCGCTCCCTCCCCGCTCCCTCCTCACTTAAACCTCGCTCCGTGTTCGCTCCATGGAAAAATGGTGCCTTATTAACGCTCCACTGTACATTTTCATTATTTTCTTTGTTTTAAATATCACAAACCTCTGTGCAGATTCAAAGATGCATTCAGTGTAAAATAAATACACAATACTAGGTGGAAAACATCAACGTTCTTTATTGGAACAGTAATATTAAGCTAATAAATAATAGTAAGCTAGTAAATTAGGCTATCAGTTGCTCACTTTTGAACAAATTTTAAATAAAACAAAATGCTGGATGAGGCTAAATTAGCCTACATCAATGAGCAAACGAAAAACATTAATTAAAAAATAATAAATCACCAAACTAAAATAAGTTAAATTTCCAACAGAAAAAAAAAAAAAAAAAAAATATATATATATATATATATATATATATATATATATATATATATATATATATATATATATATATAAATAATAGGCTATTGTCTACTTAGGCATTAACATTCAGAACTGTAATTAGCCTATCTGAACAGCAAAAATGTTAGTTGGTTGGTTGAATTTGTAATCATCAAAACTATATATCCAATGCTGCGTTCACTTTCAGAAAAACAAGCTTTTGTAGAGTGGCAGGTGTCAAGCACATGCGATTCGTGCTGGACATCAGGCCAGCAATAGAAAACACCCTTTCTGCGCTGGCTGAGCCGCTGGGGATGCTAAATATTCGTCTTGCCATTTGTGAAAGTTGGGGCAGAATAATGGAGTTGTCCTTCCAGAAGCTAAGGATGTCAACATCGGGGTTCACTCTTGGCATTGCGAGGTATCGTTCGACTTCTCCTTTTACGTCTAGTGCTGCAGATGAATGTAATACATAGCTGATAGGCTATGTATTACCAACCTTTAGATTTTCTTTCCAAATGTGAGTGGAACACCTTATCATGTTTCCTTGACACGTGCCTTTTTAGATTCCACAAGGAACCTTTTGTAGTTTTAATCACCTCCCCACACTGGCATTCTCTTTTGTCGTCTTTACCTTTTAAGATACATTTGTATTTTTGTTCACCTTCTTTAAGGTAGTATTTCAGAAAATCCGTCTTTCTGTCAGTGGCGTTTAACCGTGCTTAAAAACATGTGAATTTGTTCACGCTATAATGCATTTGCATTATGGGCGTTAACATGAGTTGTGCTCGTGATGGAGCGGTAGTGGAGCGCTCACGGAGCGCGTGAAAACTGTGACGCTCCGACTTTTAAAAAAAACGCTCCTAGCTCCAGGCAAAATCACGCCGCTCCACTCCTCGCTCCACTCCCACTCCGCTCCGCTCACATACCCTGCCGCCCAATCATTGGATATAAGAGCGAACCACACACACACACACGTGCGTGTGCACCTTTCAAATGTCAAGTCGAGAGAGAGTGAACAGCACAGATCAAGAAAGGAATATTATATCACTATTTGAGATTCACTGGCCTGCCGATGGACTTACGTTTTGGTAGCCCGTCTGTAAAACACACAGCCCCGGGACGTTGTGATTTGCAATCCCTGGCCCATACATGTCTGAGTCCAGCATGGTAAAGCTATGTTCTGTTAAACAAAATCCAGCATCTGAGACTTGTTTACAAATGATTCTGCAGTGAAATTAAGCGAACATGTCGTACATGTCTTCCCCACGTGAGCTGGAACTTCATTAAAAATAAATGAAGTATCACACATTCCAAATATTGCTATATTAGGATCCGAAGGAAGCTTATGCAGCGACTGTGTTCTTCCACAACCAGAAATAGTGCAATATCTTGTAGGGGTATAACAATTCATTTTTGTGAAATAACAACGATTCGATTCGTATCACGATTTGAGGTTGTCGATACGATTTAAGAACAATATTGGTTCCTTTATAACAATATGATCCGAAACGATTCAGAGACTTGAAATCGATTCCGTAACTTTTTAGCCACAAATTTAAATCAGTGTGACTGTTTTATTTCAGCCGAATCGAATCGTTGTTAAAACAAATCGTTACACCCCTATCGTTTTGGATCATATCGTTCTAAATGAACCAATATTGTCCTTTAATCGTATCGACAACCTCAAATCGTTCAAATTGTTACACCCCTACTTATTATTCTGTAGAGGTGTGTTTTATCATGCAATGATGTATAGATGCGCACACCATCGTTTTCTGGGCCTGGTGTCTATAAAAGCTTTTCTTTGACTGACCAGGAAGTTTTCAGCTCTGAAACTCACAGGATATTCTTATATTACCATGACCTTTTATATATCAAAAGCTCAAGCAAAAGCTGATTTCTCAATTCATCACCCCTTTAATAGATCCACATACATGCATGCACACACACACACACACACACACACACACACACACACACACACACACACACACACACACACACACACACACACACACACACACACACACACACACACACACACACACACAGACACACAGACACCCACACACACACAAACTGTATAATATAAATACCATAGTTCAACTATGGCTACTATGTAAGAAGTCAGGAGTCACAGATTGTGATTCAAACGTATCTTTAAACTGCGTAATGCTAAAGGCAACTGAAGATTAAAGGGCATCACATGGATTATGATCTGTTGTGATGTAGTCTTTAGAGCGACTCATCAAATAAATGTAACAGACTTATCAAACTGAGTGCATAAATGTCAGTTACATACATGCTCCATTTCAGTTCACTGATGTTCCAGCAACATTTACTAAATATTTCACTGCTTCTGACACCGATATCAACTTTATATGATACAACCCGGTCTGACGCATATTAGTCTCAAAAGTAATAAAGAACAAAAGTGCACGATGTGCCGTTTAATATCCCCTCACATTCCATATCTCTTAAATTTTTCAGTCTAAACTTGACTCATCATTATTCTTTAAAGCTAACCTTGAAACGTGTTTCAATCTCGTTCACATCAGCCCATGAAGTCAAGCGTTAACACACAGCTCTAACAAATTCCTGCAGATATGGTATTCCACCTGCCAGCAATAATGGAGTAAGTCTGTGCTTCTGTTATGCCCGCAGGTGTGACATTATGCAGGGCGGTTAACAGTGTGTCAGAGAGCTAGCCCATTAAACACAGTAGTGGGTGGAGACGCATCCCAACAGGGAGGGAGTCTTAGTCCAGTTAGCATATTTCATCTGCGTTAATACCCAAATAAAATGTAAAATAGCCAGGGGAGGATGTGTCAGGACTCGATCGAGTATGTCAAGAGTTTGAAAACATGCATGTGAGAGTCAAAGTATTCTTACTATAAAATTTTGCTCTTTACAAAATGATTGGGTGTTTTACAAAAACAGTGTGTTTATATAATTTAAATTGTTTCAAAGCAGCTTTACATACATTCCAGCTGCTGTTCAGCTGAAGACAGTTCAGTGTTGATTCTGTTCCCTAGTAAGATCACCAATTATTAAATGAGTTCCATTTCATCTATAAATCAGTTCTGCATTATTGATGTCATCATCTAGCCTGACAAGCCAGACCCACATCAAGATGTTTGGTGTGGAAACTCACCATAGACAGGGCTTCAATCCGAGGGGCGGGATAAGCGGTTGTCTTTCAAACTCCCTCTGCACGCGATAGGATAGTGCTACACCAACCAGAGCAACGAAGGTGAAGCAGAGCTCGCTGACTGATTAAACATTCGCCGTATCCGGTCGGCTAAACTACGAAGCACGCAAACGCAACTCGGCCGTCATCATTATGGCCCCGCCCCCCGACTCTATACATGATGTGATTGGGCCGTCCAGATTTTGAGGAACACAGCTCAGAAGGGTATTGAGAGTTCCTAGACGACACTTGCGGGCAGATTAAATTTGCTGCCGCTAGGGTGCGTCTAGATTTCTAGGCTAATCATCATCCAGCTCAGTTCAGATCTCATATAACAGCGTCAGTACGGTCCAATCAGTAATACTGTTAATATTAAGTGTCCCCATCTAAGCAAGCCAGGTGACAAAACCTTGAGAGGAACCAGGCTCAGTCAAGGTGGAACTGTTGGAAACATTCGGGATAATGGCTTAATCAAGTCACCAAAATAATATAACATTGTTTGACTGTTTTTTAAATATTGTAATCCCAAAATCATATGCATTGTGCCTTTACATTTCAATTTCCCCCCAAAATTCAAGATTTTCAGTGTGGTCCCAGACTTTTGGACTCTGAATTACAGTCTGATCCCATCACTGCACCACAGTACTTTTCTGAAGTAACTCCCAGAAAGTTAATTAGCTTTACAAATCTGCAGAGTGTCATTAGATCCAGAACCTTATCGCGTGCTGCAGATTTGTTAATCTTTGGAGCAGTAATTACTTTATCAATAAAGATCAAGGAACCAAAACCTTGTTGGCCAGAAACAAAACGAGGAAGCAGACCCGTGACCTTTCTTATATATCACAACAAAAGAGCATCAGTATCACTATGAGAAAAACTGTAACGGCACACTCCAATAATGAACTTTGCAAACAATGTAGCGCTAAAGGCAATTTGCACCATCAATGCTCTTGATAACTAAGGAAACGATTCTAACGGAATGAAGCAATATTACATATTCCCTAGTGTGGAGGCATTTAATGGTTGCTATAGAAACTGTTATGAGGAAGTAAATCAAATGCTGTAGTGTGCTTATCAGGATTCATTGGGATTCTAGAGGGCGTACACACAACCCTACTCTAATAAACCTGAAAAGAGCATGAGGAATGCTCATAACCCTGAGCCTATAGAAACAAATCTGCTCAAATTGATTGGATTTCGTTGGATGTGGTTAGATGTTATGATCTCTGTCTTTTTCTCTTGCCCAATCACACACTCTTCACTCGCTCTTCGTCTCGCTCGGCAGGGATTTTTGGTGCCGCTCAGGAGCTTTGTCTTTGCAGTGGGGTGAGAAATCTTTGGAAGGAGAATCAGTGAGTTTTGTTAGTCAATTAAAAGTTGCTGAAAACTTGATTCAAAGCTCTCCTGCCTCCTTGTTACTTGCAACTTAAAAGTGACTAAAGATGCGTGCTGGACTTTTGCTACTAATAGGGGTTTCTCAGCCATGCGGACAGCTGATGCTTCCATTAAAAGAAATTCTGGTCTAGATGGTTATGCTCTGCAGTCAACATATGGTTTAGAAAATGAAATACTTTTCAGAAGCGCACTAGAGGCACCATCTCAGAGAGAATTACTGCCCACTGTGCATGCTGGCAAGCACGTAACCCCATACTGGCTCTGGATTGATGGAAGCATCACCTCCATTCCTCATAGATCACATTTAACCGCGCCTAAACTACAGGCCTTTTTACACTGGAGTCTGAGTCCATTAGGAGTCAAAGTTCAGTTTGTTTTGACAATGTAAAAGCTGTTTTCTGAAGCAACTGCACCCGTGGGAGCTTGAACGCAAGTTGGACAATAACTGAAGAACTGCAACGTGCTGTAATAAACAACTTAAAGGAATGTTCTGCTCTCATAGACCTTAGTCCATCGAATGCACACTTCAGAATCTTGGCAGAGGGAGGTCATCCGGGGACTTTTTGCTACTGTTTGAATACTGTGGATTCGAACATACTAGTCTGTTGACATACTGTTTTTCACATTGCACATTGTAGCCAATCACAGACATATCTAATGAGCAAGTGGACACAATGGCCCTCATTTATCAAAAGTGCGTACACCAAATTTCCAGCGTACACCTTGCGTACACCCAAACCCAAGGTAACTTTGAGATCTTTATTAATATGGACATTGGCTTACGGCACGCTCAATTCCTATGCCAGCTCAGGAGGTGGTGTACGCACGTTTGAAGAAAAATAATTCCTAACACCACAAAACGCACTGACAAAGATATGCCATATTATGACCCACTGTAAAAAACAACAACAACATAGTAATTATAAACTTCAATGTTTATTTTTGTGCAATGGACTTCAATGTTTAATTTGTGTGACTATACCAAAGCATTTGATTTGTAGGCATATGTATTCCTCCAGTTGCGAGCCTGAGCGCTTTACTTGACGGTTCAGGCCCGACAGCTGCGCATGGACTGGGACTGAAAATAATTCAGACTGACAAAATAATAAAAATGACATTCTTCTTCTTTTAAATAATAATAATAAAATAAATAATAACAACAACATTCTTCTTCTAAAAAACAATAAGCGTAATTAATAATAAAAATCATAATAATAATACGAATCTTACAAATTGTCATGCAATTATTAATGTGAATGAATGAATGGTACTCCTCCTCACATCATCATCATATCGTACACCCCAATAGCCTACATGTGCTGTGATACGAAATTAAATGCTAATAGTTTCAAAACATGTTCTGTAAAATAATGCATTGTGATAATTTCTCATCCAAACAGCTATTTAAACTGCTGGGGTGCGCTTCACAACCTCCACACTATTAACAGTACTGTTAATTTAGGTTCACATTTTGTTTTTGTGGGTGCCTTTATTCCCACTCTTTAAACTCTAAAATAAAACAATTTTGCTTTTTTCCACTTCCCTGATGGTCTTGATGGGCGCGTCTCAATCATCTCACTAGTCCACTGGTCAGGGCACTGATCAGGGGAGTCAGCTCCTTGTATTATGTCCTAATCAGTGCCCTGACTAGTGGACTAGTGAGATGATTGAGACGCCCCCAAATCTCCACGTCAGAGAAGTTTCGCTTCTTTGCCGTCTTACGTGTCTCCATGGCGTAAAATGAGGGCTTGGGGGAGGCGGAGACTTTAATATATATGGGCGTGTTATTCTAATGAGGATCGTTTTCAGCCGCGGCATTTATCAACGGCAGGTATTGCTTACACCTGGATTGCAGAGGTACGCACAGCTTCATAAATCAGGCGGTGAGAGGAGTGTAAGCATAATCTTACGCCAACATATATGCCGTTACTACGCAAGATTGATAAATCAGGGCCATTGTCCAATCAGAGTGATTTATGATTCCACGCAACAGTGCTCAAAGCATTACATTTATTTTAATTTCAGTACTGACTTGGTACTGAAGTCTGAAATTTTGACTGCACTACATTCTATAGTAGGAAAGTATCTGATTTCGTCTTATGAATGCTATAAGAACTGAAATGTGTAAACATAGTTTTATGAAAATGATTTACACGTGCAGCTCAAATAATGCACATTTGTATTGTTTTAAAATAATAATTCATTTAAAAAAGGCTTTCTAGGTTGTCTAAGCGCGCATATAATAAACAGATTTTTATGTGAAGTGACATTTTTCCTGCAAAAATCAGAGACGTGACTTACACATGTAAAACATTGATGCTTGGGTTTTAAATCTTTAAGTAAAAAAAAAAAAAAAAAAGCCAACAAACGGACACTTTTGTCATGCTTATTTTGCAATCTCTAGTTTCCGGTAATTTCTTTCTGATTAGTTTTCTGATAAAACTTTCACTTGTTGGTGAAATGAAGGGTTTGTGTGATGTAGTTCCAGAGATATAATTATCTCATCTGTTGACATGATGAGCTTGTGGAAACATATCCACATCACTATGATCAAATGCTTTCTTAACTGTTGTTCTCTCAGCGCTGTCATTTTTTTGTTGTTGTTTTTTGTTTTTGTTTTCTAACTTATCTACTTCTATGCAAATAATAAAACAAAAAACAAAATCACTGTGAGTATATGTTGACCTTGAATCACGTTCAGTCTCTTGTACATTACATGTGCACAAGTGCAAGCACAAGCAATACATTGCTGGCTGCAGTTCACTTAATCGCCACCAGTGTCGCTATTAACATGTGTTTCTTAATTATACATATAGAATTTTAAGTGATTTTGTTTAAATGTAAGCTTAAAGGGAGAGTAAAGGAGGAGCTGCAAATGGAGACAGTCTGCAAGTGCAGTCTGCAAGACTGTGGAAGAAAGTGTCGCAGGGTTACCTGTGTCAGAGGGCTACCCTAACCCTAACCTTAACCGAGTTTGTGCAGCCTGGTACAGCCACTCTAAAGAAATTGCACCGGCTGCTCTCAAATCGAGCTCATGGCGCTTTGTTGACATACGTCGCAGTCACGTGGCGTCGGCACTTTTCCTCTTCCTAGGGGTGCGCGCATGTGTGGGCAGAACCTGTTGCAAGCGGTGGTTTCCATGGTAGCGAGAGAACCATGCCAAGCCAATCACTTGTTTCGTCCTGAACGAAAATACGAAAATAATGCAGTGATTATTGCAGATTAAAAAGTCTAGAGTCACTTGATTTTTATACTCTCTTTTTCAGAGTGCTTACATTTTAATTATGTATTGACGTATAAAGAAAGTTTAAACAAATTTGGACAAAAGTGTTTTAGATCATTCTACCTTTAAATTAAGTGTGCACCGTGTCAGCGGGAGATTTACGGCTCATATTATCCCTCATGTAGTTCCAGATGCAGCGTTTTGACTGAACCTCTTCTACTTCTGCTGCATGAGATGAGAAGAACACAACTACAATTTTCTGGGTCTTAAAAGAGTCTGCATTTGTGATATGTCCTTATTTCATGCCAAACGCTAGCTCGCTCTGTCTGGATGCTTTTAAAACTGCTCTAAGTTTGCATTTTTGTCACCTATCACACGTGCACTTCAATAAGCCAACAGAAAGCAGGTTAATGCGTTTACATGCAGTGCATAATTGGGGTAAGAGGCAAAAAACGACCTCTCCCGACCGGTTTATATTTATGCCGTTTATGACCTTACTCCGATAAAAGAAAACGGGTTACCGCGCTCACATGACCATGTTCATTGTCAGCTTATTAGGCATAATCGGCTTAAGAACGTGCATGTAAACGCACCCACTATATGAAGTCTGACAAGCTGATGTGGAACACACCTATTACAATGAAACACATGGCAGGATCACATGACAAACAGGAGCACATGACAAAACCAGGAAACATGACTGTGAAAAACGTATTCAAAATAAAATAAAAGACATGAAGCATGAACAAGAAACAAAACCATGACACCCTGTGACACACTCGAGGGTGAGTAAATCATGGAGTATTTTTCATTTTTGCTTGAACTATCGTGGACCTTTCAACATTTCTGCTTTTGAATCCTCTGATGCCATTCAGTTCCATTACATGTGCCTCACCGTAACATATAACAAAAGAAAAGTATTTTTATGGTAATCAACATTATGCCAAAAATGCGGTTGAGCTTATGTAGTAGCATTGCAATATTATTTTAAAATATTAAATGTCATATTCTCTTCATATTCAATGTAACACAAATCAAATACTTACTATAAAAAACATATGACATGATCATGCACATCTTCAAATAACTTTAAAGTTCTGCAGAAAACTTTGTTTATCTGAAATATTCATCCCGTTAAGCCACTAAAATGAAATATTAGTAATAAAATAATGATGTCTTCATGTTAATGTGACAGGTGCAGTTTCACTGAGAAATACAGGCTAGCTCATGGTGCAATAACCAGCTCTATTTGCTGCAAATAATGAAAAAAAGAGCATTCTAATAATGCCTCAAAATATATATTTCTGAGAAAAATAAGGCAAAGGGAAATTTCATAAGTATTAAGAAACATTTAGGGACAGTAAGCGTGACAAATGGGTAATTTAAACCCTGGGGTGCGGTTTATGTGGTAAACTTCACAACAGGTGTGCAGTTGAAATATTGTTGATATATAATTTTCCTTCTGCTGCCTTATCTCCATAAGTTGTTACCTAGCTACCAAAGTAAAAGGGGGAACACTATTTTAGTCATTGGTAAACCTTACATATAGATAACAATAAATTATGCATAATTACATGTAACTAATCCTATAACAAACATAATCATCACCATAACCCTATAGTTAGTACACCTAGTTAATTAACATTACTTAGTACTTAAATGTATAAATAAACTGTAACAAGGACACGTTAAAAAAAAAATGTAACCGTAAAAGGTTGCTAGTTTTCAGGCTGCATTGTCCCAAAAATGTAATAAATAATAATAAATAAATAAAAATACATTACAAAATTGTACCTTTTAAGGTACAAGTGGCCATCACTGGGGCGATACCCTAAATCAGGGATAGCCAAGTTCAGTCCTTGAGATCTGATGTCCTCCAGAGTTTAGCTCTAACCCTAAGCCACCATAGCATAAAACTCATGGCTCACCATTGTTGAGATTCATAGGATGATTCTTGATATAAGTGTGCGTCTAAACATTTGTTTTTAAAAATCAAAATTCAGAATATCTAATCTGTGGCACAAAAGTATTGATGGTGAATATTATT
Source organism: Pseudorasbora parva (assembly GCF_024679245.1). Lineage (NCBI taxonomy): Eukaryota > Metazoa > Chordata > Actinopteri > Cypriniformes > Gobionidae > Pseudorasbora > Pseudorasbora parva. Next base: position 52,513,242 of record NC_090175.1, read on the forward strand.
TATTATTATTTTTATTCAGTGATTAGTTTAGTTGTTACGACCCGTGTCTTGCACTTGTATTGCCGTTTTTTCTTTCTCTCCTTTCCTACTTTCTATCCTTGCTCTGATAGGTTTACCAGTGATTGGGTGGATGATCGCTATTGGTCATCCAGCTGAGGCGTGGATGATAAATACAGGCGTCTGCATTCGACGAGGAGCTCATTGTTGGTTTGGCCGTGAACGGGTTGAGAGCTCCTGGATCCCTCCTCCGGCCGATGATCAATCTCTTGTTCTCTTTGATGTTTGGGCATGTTAACAAGGCCATCACCAGAGCGTAGGGGTGTCCTGTGATTTATTTTGAAACTTGTTTGAGTTCTGTTTATGTTAGGCACTTAGGTTAGTTAAATGTATTTTCTTTTGCTTCTATTAGGTCATTTAGTGTATCTCTCTGTTTCTTTTTTAGTTTGCTTTGTTTGTTATTTTGGCCTTTGGACACACTAATGAGATGCTTATCCTTTTATGTATGAATACTTAATACATTTATATTTACTTATAATGGGTTGTGCATGTTTGATTATCGACCGGAGTGATTCGGTGTGATTGTCTTCTGTTTGGGCCTCTGATTGAACTCAAGAAGCACCATGATGCATGCGTGAGAATATCTCATCAGTCTGAGAGTTTGACTGAGCAAGCCAGCGAAGAGCAGAAGCAAGAGAAAAAAAGGATGATGATAATATAAAACAAGTTAACTGAATCATCGTAGTTGCGCATGTTTCAATGTTCAGACTTCCTAGTTCAAATCCAATAAGTGTTTTTAGGGTACAGCAGGGCTAAAGATGCACTGGGGTAAAAGGTGCACTTGACTTTATTCTCTTTTAAACCACTAGATGACACAAAATTCAACTCAACACATTTATTAACAACCACTTTTGATGATGCACTTGGAAATTTGGCTGATCCTTGATGCAATCCTAGACAGCAATGGCAAGTTGATTCTGCACTAATTTGATCTAATATTTGTTTTCAAAACTGTTGTAGATTTATGTACCAAATGAAGAATCAATAAAAAGTATTATATATTATATACAAACAAACCCCTTTTTTGATCATTTATTTTTACACAAAATCTGTTGCTCTTTTAATGTTTAACAAAAATGTGAGTATATGTTTTAACTCAGTCATACACTGGTGAAAGTCACATGTTTGTGTGAATTACTTAAGCCCTGTTGTATCAATACCAAAGCAAAAGGAAAATTACTGCTTCCCAACATCGTCTTGTAACGATACAAACCTTGAAATGGAGACGTTCTCTTATCTCTCATTCATGAACGTCCCTTAAAACCACACAGTCATAAGAATAAATAGAAAGGAAATATAATATAAAATGTCTCTCATATAATCACATAATGAAGTTGAGGCTGAAACATCTCTTTCACCAGCTGTACAGGGCAATACTCTGATATGAGGCGAGACTGTTGAAGGAAACAATGCTAACAATGAGCTCCTTTAAGTCTGACAGTGAATCAAAAGGCTCTGTTGTACATGTATGATGTCAGCTACATTGATTGATAGCTACTGGTGTAAAAAAACAAAACAAAAACTAACACTGTTTGGTTGTAGGTTGTCACGAAGACTGAGTAATGTAACAATGCTTTCTTAACACTCCCAAGGTTTCCTTGCTTTATGAAAGCTACAATAATAGATGAATCCAGTCCAGTGAACTGCAAAAATACATTCCCAGGAATAGCAGCATATAGGAGTACATGATGATTCAAGCATGTACAATCTATGTGTTACATCCCTCTGATAACATGTCAACTGTTAACTTTTATGAATTCCCATCATTAGCCTAAAAAAGGAGAATATATTGTAAATAGAAGTATACAATATTACGACATTAATACAAAGTCCTAACCAGATGCAAAACCTTTTTTTCTGTCTGTACTACAATCAAGAAAGCTGCACAAAACAACAAATTCATAACCAAGAATATATTTGGGATTAAATACAAAGCTAAATGGAACAAGAGTTTGGACATATCTCTGGATAAAAATGGAATGAAATAATTATTAACACAATATAAGGGCCCTAAATCCACAACACGGAAGGTTTGAGCCCATTCAGTGAGATGCAGAAATGTAAAGTATTGCAGTAAACACACACACACACACACACACACACACACACACACACACACACACACACACAAAGCTCCCCACCAGTCATAAGCTGCAATGAGGCCTCTTCGGATGTTGCTTCGCTAATCTTCTGAACAAGATTTTCCATACTGGTTTACCAAACACGTTTTGGATTAAAGCCATTCTATTACAGTGCGAACCTCGGATATATAGCAGAGGGGGAGAAGAAGAAATAACACGACTTGAGCCATGTTTTCTCAATAGCCCTTTAAGAGTATTTGCTTCTTGGTAGGGGATCACATGCAGCGGGGAATAAAGAAGACTTCCTAAAATGGGAATTTGTGGGATTATGGCGGTTGTGGGTGAAAAGCGAATATTGCTGGAGGTACAGTTTCAGCTCCAATGAGCCTAGCAGTGGTTTTAGTGAGAGTGTCAATCAAAGAAATGTGGACGACTGCCAAATGAGGCACTAATTGAAGGTCAAGTGGTCAAGTACAGACACGGAAAAGTAGTTAAAATTTAGTTCACTTTAATGACTTGATAAAAAAAAAAAAAAAACATACATATCTCAAAATGCACAAAAATGACAAATAATTAGAGGTCAACTTTTAAGGACATATGCATTGCCTCTGGGACTTCAGTGACAAGTACTGTGCTTTTTTAATTAAGATAAACATACGACACTCCTGGAAACATAATTTGTGAACATTGCACTCATTTTGAATGACACATTTCATTATGCATCAGTGATGGAGCTGTCGGCTCACTACAGTAACTAATTTTCCAAAAGTCAGTGCCACTGTGCTTCCATGGAGCAACATAATTGATCTCAAAGCAGAAATACTGTGAACATTATCCCCATGTCCATTAATGTAGACATGTTTGAGGGCCAGATTCAACTTAGTGGTTGAGATCTGCCGATATTACCAAAGGGAAGTAAAAGCCCCCATACGTCTGCATGAAAGCAAAAAAAATTCGTCCCTGTTTTCTCCAATGAAAAGACCAGTAGCTAGTAACTGGAAAACGTTGTGCTATGAATGTTCTTCCTCAGTAAGTTGGGAGTAATATATGGCTATTGTTATGTTGTGTCTTGATCTTGTGTTGTCTTGATCATGTTGTTGTGTCTTGATTTTGTTATGTTGTCTTGATCATGTTGTTGTGTCTTGGTTTTGTTGTGTTGTCTTGATTTTGTTGTGCTGTTGTCTTGATTTTGTTGTGGTGTCTTGATTTTGTTGTGGTGTGCCTTGAATTTGTTGTGTTGTGTTGTGTTGTGTCTTGATTTTGTTGTGTTGTCTTGATCTTGTTGTGTTGTCTTGATTTTGTTGTGTTGTCTTGATTTTGTTGTGTTGTGTCTTGATTTTGTTGTGTTGTCTTGATTTTGTTGTGTTGTCTTGATTTTGTTGTTGTGTCTTGATTTCGTTGTGTTGTGTCTTGATTTTGCTGTGTTGTGTCTTGATCTTGTTGTGTTGTCTTGATTTTGTCGTGTTGTGTTGTCTTGATTTTGTTGTGTTGTGTTGTCTTGATCTTGTTGTGTTGTCTTGATCTTGTTGTGTTGTCTTGATTTTGTTGTGTTGTCTTGATTTTGTTGTGTTGTCTTGATTTTGTTGTGTTGTCTTGATTTTGTTGTGTTGTGTCTTGATTTTGTTGTGTTGTGTTGTCCTGATTTTGTTGTGTTGTCTTGATCTTGTTGTGTTGTCTTGATTTTATCGTGTTGTGTCTTGATTTTGTTGTGTTGTCTTGATCTTGTTGTGTTGTCTTGATTTTGTTGTGTTGTCTTGATTTTGTTGTGTTGTGTCTTGATTTTGTTGTGTTGTCTTGATTTTTGTGTGTTGTCTTGATTTTGTTGTGTTGACTTGATCTTGTGTTGCGTCTTGATTTTTGTGTTGTGTCTTGATTTTGTTGTGTTGTCTTGATTTTGTTGTGTTGCGTCTTGATTTTTTTGTGTTGTGTCTTGATCTTGTGTTGTCTTGATTTTTTTGTGTTGTGTCTTGATCTTGTGTTGTCTTGATTTTGTTGTCTTGATCTTGTTGTGTTCTCTTGATTTTGTGTTGTTTTGATTTTGTTGTGTTGTCTTGATTTTGTTGGGTTTGTGTTGTCTTGATTTTGTTGTTGTCTTGATTTTGTTGTGTTGTGTTGTCTTGATTTTGTTGTTGTGTCTTGATTTTGGTGTGTTGTCTTGAATTTGTGTTGTCTTGATTTTGTTGTGTTGTGTTGTCTTGATTTTGTTGTGTTGTATCTTGATTTTGTTGTTGTCTTGATTTTGTTGTTGTGTCTTGATTTTGTTTTGTATTGTGTCTTGATTTTGTTGTGTTGTGTCTTGATTTTGGTGTGTTGTCTTAATTTTGTTGTGTTGTGTCTTGATTTTGTTGTGTTGTGTCTTGATCTTGTGTTGTCTTGATTTTGTTGTGTTGTGTCTTGATCTTGTTGTGTTGTCTTGATTTTGCGTTGTTCAGTCTTGATTTTGTTGGGTTGTCTTGATTTTGTTGTGTTGTCTTGATTTTGTTGTGTTGTGTCTTGATTTTGTTGTGTTGTCTTGATTTTGTTGTGTTGTGTCGATTTTGTTGTGTTGTCTTGATCTTGTTGTGTTGTGTCTTGATCTTGTTGTGTTGTCTTGATTTTGCGTTGTTGAGTCTTGATCTTGTTGTGTTGTCTTGATTTTGTCGTGTTGAGTCTTGATTTTGTTGTGTTGTCTTGATTTTGTTGAGTTGTCTCTCATTTTGTTGTGTTGTCTTGATTTTGTTGAGTTGTCTCTCATTTTGTTGTGTTGTCTTGATTTTGTTGAGTTGAGTCTTGATTGTGTTGTGTTGTCTTGATTTTGTTGAGTTGTCTCTCATTTTGTTGTGTTGTCTTGATTTTGTTGAGTTGTCTCTCATTTTGTTGTGTTGTCTTGATTTTGTTGAGTTGTGTCTTGATCTTGTTGTGTTGTCTTGATTTTGTCGTGTTGAGTCTTGATTGCGTTGTGTTGTTGTCTTGATTTTGTTGTGTTGTGTCTTGATCTTGTGTTGTCTTGATTTTGTTGTGTTGTGTCTTGATCTTGTTGTGTTGTCTTGATTTTGTTGTGTTGTGTCTTGATCTTGTTGTGTTGTCTTGATTTTGTTGAGTTGTCTTGATCTTGTTGTGTTGTGTCTTGATCTTGTTGTTGAGTCTTTTTTTGTTGAGTCTTGATTTTGTTGTGTTGTGCCTTGATTTTGTTGTGTTGTGTCTTGATTTTGTGGTGTAGTTGTCTTGATTTTGTTTTGTCTTGATTTTGTTGTGTTGTGTTGTCTCAAATTTGTTGTGTCTTGTTTTTGTTGTGTTGTGTTGTCTTGATTTTGTTGTGTTGTGTCTTGATCTTGTGTTGTCTTGATTGTGTTGTGTTGTCTTGATTTTGTTGTGTTGTGTCTTGATTTTGTTGTGTTGTCTTGATTTAGTTGTGTCTTGATTTTGTTGTGTTGTGTCTTGATTTTGTTGTGTTGTGTTGTGTCTTGATTTTGTTGTGTTGTCTTGAATTTGTGTTGTCTTGATTTTGTTGTGTTGTGTCTTAATTTTGTTGTGTTGTGTCTTGATTTTGTTGTGTTGTGTTGTCTTGATTTTGTTGTGTTGTCTTGAATTTGTGTTGTCTTGATTTTGTTGTGTTGTGTCTTAATTTTGTTGTGTTGTGTCTTGATTCGGTTGTGTTGTGTTGTCTTGAATTTGTTGTGTTGTGTGTTGTCTTGATTTTTTTGTGTTGTGTCTTGATCTTGTGTTGTCTTGATTTTGTTGTGTTGTTTTGATTTTCTTGTGTTGTGTCTTGATTTTGTTGTGTTGAGTCTTGAATTTGTGTTGTCTTGATTTTGTTGTGTTTTGTCGTGTCTTGATTTTGTTGTGTTTTCTTGAATTTGTTGTGTCTTGATTTTGTTGTGTTGTCTTGATTTTGTTGTGTTGAGTCTTGAATTTATGTTGTCTTGATTTTGTTGTGCTGTGTCTTGATTTTGTTGTGTTGTCTTGATTTTGTCGTGTTGAGTCTTGAATTTGTGTTGTTTTGATTTTGTTGTGTCGTGTCTTGATTTTGTTGTGTCTTGATTTTGTTGTGTTGTGTTGTCTTGATCTTGTTGTGTTGTGTCTTGATTTGGTTGTGTTGGGTGTTGTCTTGATTTTGTTGTGTTGCATCTTGATTTTGTTGTGTTGTCTTGATTTTGTTGTGTTGTGTTTTGATCTTGTGTTGTCTTGATTTTGTCGTGTTGAGTCTTGAATTTGTGTTGTCTTGATTTTTTCGTGTTGAGTCTTGAATTTGTGTTGTCTTGATTTTGTTGTGTCGTGTCTTGATTTTGTTGTGTCGTGTCTTGATTTTGTTGTGTTGTCTTGATTTTGTTGTGTTGTCTTGATTTTGTTGTGTCTTGATTTTGTCATGTGTCTTGATTTGGTTGTGTTGTCTTGAATTTGTGTTGTCTTTTGTTGTGTTGTGTCTTGATTTTGTTGTGTTGTCTTGATTTTTTTGTGTTGTGTCTTGATCTTGTTGTTGTGTCTTGATTTTGTTGTGTTGTGTCTTGATTTAGTGTTGTCTTGATTTTGTTGTGTTGTCTTAAATTGGTGTTGTGTCTTGATTTTGTTGTGCTGTTGTCTTGAATTTGTTGTGTTGTCTTGAATTTGTGTTGTCTTGATTTTGTTGTGTTGTGTCTTGATTTTGTTGTGTTGTGTTGTCTTGAATTTGTGTTGTGTCTTGATCTTGTGTTGTCTTGATTGTGTCGTGTTGAGTCTTGAATTTGTGTTGTGTCTTGATTTTGTTGTGTTGTCTTGATTTTGTTGTGTTGTGTCTTGATTTTGTTGTGTTGTCTTGATTTTGTTGTGTTGTGTTGTGTCTTGATTTTGTTGTGTTGTGTCTTGATTTTGTTGTGTTGTGTCTTGATTTTGTGTTGTCTTGATTTTATCGTGTTGTGTCTTGATTTTGTTGTGTTGTCTTAAATTTGTGTTGTGTCTTGATTTTGTTGTGTTGTCTTGATTTTGTTGCGTTGAGTCTTAAATTTGTGTTGTCTTGACTTTGTTGTGTTGTCTTAAATTTGTGTTGTGTCTTGATTTTGTTGTGTTGTGTCTTGATTTTGTTGTGTTGTGTCTTGATTTTGTTGTGTTGTGTTGTGTCTTGATTTTGTTGTGTTGTGTCTTGATTTTGTGTTGTCTTGATTTTATCGTGTTGTGTCTTGATTTTGTTGTGTTGTGTCTTGATTTTGTGTTGTTTTGATTTTGTTGTGTTGTGTCTTGATTTTGTTGTGTTGTCTTGATTTTATCGTGTTGTGTCTTGATTTTGTTGTGTTGTCTTGATTTTGTTGCGTTGAGTCTTAAATTTGTGTTGTCTTGATTTTGTTGTGTTGTCTTGAATTTGTGTTGTGTCTTGATTTTGTTGTGTTGTGTCTTGATTTTGTTGTGTTGTTGTCTTGATTTTGTTGTGTTGTTGTCTTGATTTTGTTGTATTGTGTTTGTTGTGTTGTGTCTTGATTTTGTTGTGTTGTCTTGATTTTGTTGTTGTGTTGTGTTGTCTTGTCTTGATCTTGTTGTGTTGTCTTGGTTTTGTTGTGTTGTGTTGTGTCTTGATTTTGTTGTGTTGTGTTGTGTCTTGATCTTGTTGTGTTGTGTCTTGATTTTGTTGTGTTGTGTCTTGATTTTGTTGTGTTGTGTTGTGTCTTGATCTTGTTGTGTTGTGTCTTGATTTTGTTGTGTTGTGTCTTGATCTTGTGTTGTCTTGATTTTGTTGTGTTGTGTCTTGATCTTGTTGTGTTGTCTTGATTTTGTTGTGTTGTCTTGATTTTGTTGTGTTGTCTTGATTTTGTTGTGTTGTCTTGATTTTGTTGTGTTGTGTCTTGATCTTGTTGTGTTGTGTCTTGATTTTGTTGTGTTGTGTTGTCTTGATTTTGTTGTGTTGTGTTGTCTTGATTTTGTTGTGTTGTGTCTTGATCTTGTTGTGTTGTGTCTTGATTTTGTTGTGTTGTGTTGTCTTGATTTTGTTGTGTTGTGTCTTGATTTTGTTGTGTTGTGTTGTCTTGATTTTGTTGTGTTGTGTCTTGATTTTGTTGTGTTGTGTCTTGGTTTTGTTGCGTCGCGTCTTGATTTCGTTTTTTATAGTGGCTTGTGTCTGTTATATTGCGAACTTTTGCTTTTTAAATGCCGTCGTTTTGTGCACTACTGTGCCACCGTAACAATGAAATGAAATGACGTGAAATGAAATGAACACCTTAATCTTTCATCAACCTGTAAAAATAACACAGATGTATAAACCTGACAGAATGAGACCCATTTCTGAATCATGTCATTTTACATCTTCGCCTTCACTAAATGTGACGCCTCAAGCAAACAATGCCAGAGTGTTTCCAGCTCAATCGGAATGCTATCGGATCTCAGTGTTTGATAAGTTGTTCTTAATTGAGGCAATTGTGATGTGTCGATTGCATTTTTTCTCACTCTGAACTGCACAAAGCAAATCCGCTTAATGCATCGTGGCACCAATTAGCACTAAAATGAAATGTCGGTAGCAATTTGGATTATTTATGAAGTATACAAGAATTTGTACTTCCAAAACTCGTGATCAAACTAGTGAACAGCGGCCTACATTAGACTGAGATCATGCCACTCTAGTCCCACGGCTCGGTGCGTTTGATCCGACTCCAGATGTGAGCTTCTTTAAGACCCAGGCGGGATTATACTCTCATAATTGGCTGTGTTAATTACCCATCCTTGCATGCGTCTCAAAGGCAGTGCTCCGCAGCAGGCCTTGGCCTTATTATAATAAATATTGCCTTATGAGTGTAGCTTGGCAGGGAGGTTGCACAAACACACGTACAACGCTTATGCTTCATGAGTGCCTGAAATGCAATAAAACGAACCTTTTAATATTTAATGCAAATTTATTATTAATGTTGTTGTGGCTTTGTGCTTGCATAATGTTTTCATCACATTAAATAAAGGCAGATATGTCATTACACTTTCACTGGAATTGTTCTTAAGACCTTCAGAACGTGAAGCATTGGTATGGCATGATTAATACAGAGAGCATGCATATGTTTTCAAAGGTTTTTAGAGATGCGGCTCACACTTTATTACCTTTTGCTTTGCCTCCTGACCAAGCATAACACATATGAAAACAAAAGCTTTCCGTTAAAGGAGTACTTCAGGGCTGGGAAGATGAATCTGTATTTTAACTGGTTCATTAATGTAGTAGAAATGTGAAATTATTTTTTAATTTGGGGCTTTCTAGACTGAGAAAAGCCAGAAAACTTATTTTTTGTCTCATGGGGATGAAAGACTACAATTCCCAGAATGCTTTGTGCCCTACGAGGCCACTCCCAAAGCCACTGCTTCTAGATTACTGAATCACTGATCCCTTTCCCCCCGCGACCGCGTTCATTTTCATAAAATCAGTTCAGTTAGAGAACAGACACTACAATTAATAACTGAACGTGTGTTCAGTATGTGATTTAGCCGCTGAGGGAGTCTCACAGCCCAAAACGCTGCAGGAGTCAGATATATTGACAGTCATGGATGAGCTCATGATGAGATCTGAGGTAAACGCGTCCGCGGCATAGATTCACAGCGCATGTTCAGTCTGGCGTGTTTTCAGTTCTTGCCTTTGAAAGCTTAACTTTCATAGGAATTAGTTTGAGAAGTTGAAAGACTTACTTTGCTCTGCTGGCCGCACCGTTTCCATCAATGCCTGAGGCTGCAGCTGCCAGATGAGTGCTGTGTGATCTCCATCCCCCACCCGCGAGTTGAAAACATGCGGAAATGGCTCCCTCTGCTGGCTGTAGTCTTTAGCCTCTGGCCAACAATTCCTCCGATGGCGCAAATTGATGATATTTGCGTCATGGGAGGAATTTTTCCAGAAATAAAATGTATAAATCTCTTGTCTCAGGGGGATATGAGAGGGGGAAGCACAATCATTCGAATATACTCCAGGGTTTCTACTGATACAAAGCCATATGCTATTTGCTGAAGTAACCCTTTAAAAGAACAGATCAGCCTAAAATAAAAATTATGCCATTGTTCTTATTTCTGTTTTGCATACAATTACAATGTGCACTGGAGGTTTAAAAGCATGACAGAAATATAATAATTGTTCACATAACTTGTGTGCTATATTATAAATGAACGCTATTTCAACACTCCACTTTAGGCATTAACTATAACTATCTCTCATTACAGTATTAGTAGACTGTTTGGTTTGGGTTCAGGTTAGTAGAATAAGTTGACATGTTGTAAAGATGCTTATTGTCTTATACTTATAGCAGAAAAGCAGGTTATGTGACATACCCGGTTATGTTTAGGAGCAATTAAGCGGATAACCTAAACGTTTGGTTCCAAAAAGGAGGTAACTTTCAGAGTATTTAAGTAGCCATGGCAACTCACTTTCTGAACATAACCTGCTGCAGAGCAGCTCATGTTCCAAGGTTACTTTGCTTAAGAGGTATTCAGATGTGTTTTAAATAATTCATATAGTTATTAATATACAATTGTATATACTTTGTTTCAGTTTTATTCAACATTATATATTAATTGTAAAGAATTAGAATAAAAAATATACAAATAAAGTTTACATTTGAATGCAATTCAAATATATAATTTGTTATTGTCATCTCACACATGTATCTGCATTCAATTAATTAGCATCAAACAAACTATATAATCCTTATTCTCAGCGAATAAAGATTACTTATTAAACTAGGATGCTGAAAAAAATGATTGCATAACCACAAATAGGTGGCGATGTAGTGAAGTAGATTATGTAAATCACCATTAAACAAAAGAAGAAGAGGGAGTAAAATGGCCTGCGTCTTAGCGTCTGTTATGGCGAATCATTGATTCGTCGCTCTGCTGAGAATTTTATTGTTTTTATTTATTTATTTAAGGATAGCCCCTTGAGATGATCCATCTCTTTTTCGAGGGGGTCCTGAGTGTCTTGTGTGTTCATGGTTAACATACTCAGAGTTGGCTGAACTTACTCCTGAATGTGTTTTTGGAACCAGCATACCTCGATTAAGCCAGGGTTGGGTTAATCAACCAAGAGTTCAGGGTGTTCACCAACAAAATGGACACTTGACCACTTTGATCACTTTTGCATCTTTTTTTAAAAGCTTGATGCTGGTCGTTATTCATCTCCATCATATGAACAAGCTTTTATCTGAAAAATAAAGAATTCTTTAATGTGTCACATTCAAATGCGATTTTGCGATTTGGCTGGCGCTGAGCCGGAATTTTTTTATAGCGTCCCTAGCGTCCTGGGCCCCCCAATCGGACACAGACACCAATAAACAAGTTGGTCTTTAGATTGAGAATTTTATGAAAAATAAATGTCATGTTCACACTGCCCCAACAGACACAGACAAACTCAAGCACCCGTGGAAAAACACAGGATATTCTTCATTCATTTTAGCCAATAAAAACAAAAGACTGCAGCTTTCAGACATGTTTTATAGTTCATTTGAGGCCACATCTATGGCAGTAAATGTCAAGAGCACATTATATTAACGCAAGAGTGCATCCATGTAACGAATCTCTCCCCTCGCAGGTGGATTTATTTCACTCTAGCACAGAACTTACTGGACACTTTATCTTTGTCCAGTGTTCATTCACGAATATCTCCTTGCACCTTCTCTAAAATTGTCTTCTGATTTGTCCAAAAACCTGCCATTTTCACTACTAAAAATTATTTACTAAGCCCGCCTAGCACCTGCATGCAGTCTTTGCAATGGACTTGCTGTCCAGGTCAGATTACATCAGAGTTTGTTGTCTTTCGTTGGAAAATTACCACACTGCTCAGACATTCACGACCCAACAAACGCTGATTGAGCATGTTCAGTCGGGAGAAAACAAACCCTGACCAACGGCAAACACAGACGGGCATCACACTAATCCAACAAACTCCGGCAGACGTGTTTGTTGCCGTTTGTCTGTGCGGTGTGGATTGGCCTTAAAAAGAGGTTGTTTAAAGAAAATGTCGGATGATTTTGAGATAATCAAATAAAGTAAAATATAGAGTACAGCTCAAACAATTCAAATATTTACATGGATCGTGAAAACGAGCATATTCACACCGGAGCGTCCTACATCATACACTAGAACGGTTTAAATATGGAATAATTTTAAAATACACAAACATATCACTTTGCTTCAGAAGGCCTTTATTAACCCACCGAGCCATGTGGAGCAGTTTTATAACCCCTTTAAGTCTTAAGAAACAGCCATGATGTATTTCTTTAAGTGCTTTTATTTAATTCGTATATTAATATATTATCTAAGTACAGTTTATATATACTTACAATGCACATTCAATACAATTATGTTTACTTCCTTTTCACAAGGGGTTATTAACTGAAAAAAAAAGTTTGGAACACCATCATTTCAAGTTCATGAACTATACCTAATAGCTATGTCCACTAATAGACTCCATGCCTTATCTCTCAGCTCTCCGTAAAAGCCCATTTTGGCCATGAAAGCTTTATCGACATGTTTGTGAGTTTGGAAAAAAAAAATCAACACAAAGTTATTGATAAAGGCAGAGGGACTCCTTTGGCGAGGGCAGGTGGCACAATCAATCTAATAATGCGATCCATGAACCACCCTGGCTCTTGAGGAAAAAAGAGCTTGACAAAAGTGTGAAAATCTTTAGGTCAAATGTGAAAAGAATAATTGGGTTTGACCTGCTTGTGTCAATTGCAGATTTTGAGCTGTGATAAGGCATGGATATCGGTGTAGGTTATGTTTGTGTTGACAACAAAAAATGGAGTGTGGGTATAAACAGGAAAGTTTATTTTTAGGTGTTTTGAAAAAGAAAATGAATGTAAGCTAAACTACCCAACGTTCTTCAGAAAAATCCTTCAGGTCTTGCAAATAAAAGCAAAAAACCAGCTGTGGATCATCAAGAATGACACAGTGTTAAGAATCAATGGTTCATACTTTTGAACGGGGTAATATTAATAAATTCTGCTATTTTTTGTCTTTTATTTTCTATATGTAAAAACAGATGATCTCTCTTATTTTGTTAAATTATTTACATTTACACAGATTCTGCAAGCAGTTCACATAAATGTTTTCTTGCAACTGTATCTCCATTTATATTTGGGAAATTTCTATATGTGTTAGACACTAAAACTGCATTTTTCAAAACATGATGGACTACAACCTTTAAATGAAATGCAAAGCCTTCATTTTGTGTGAAAATAAGGTCCTCAGATGTCATTATTAAATGTCATAAATGCTCACATATAAGCAGACTAATATACTGATAAATCAAATATCACACTTTAGAGAAGCAGGTGGTTGCCGTAGAAACTTCAATATTTCAATACATGAATTCACTTCCAACTAAATGTATTGGGATGCTTTTCATATGAGGATTGTGAAAACCTATTACATGATGCAGGTAGGTGCAACAGTTAATATGAAAGAATCTCCACTGAAAAGCAAAATAATCATTCCATTACACTTGACCTTTTTGCTTTACATGGTAAATACTAAACACTTTATACAGTAATTACAAAGAGCCTCTATGGGCTTCTGTTTCCATGCTCTCTGAATGTTTTTATTTATTTTATTTAAGAGGTAATGTGTGTCCAAATAAATATGATGTATATGTCTGGGTAAACATAGCTTTGCTGTCCAATTACCGTCTAATAAGAGACCAAAAATCTGAAATAGGTATTTTCATCACTAGAGGATTATGTCACACAATTGAGGGGAAAAGCATGCTAGACAGTCATGTTTCTATTGCACATCCATAATATATGAATCTGTTGGATGCCTGTATGCTTTTATGATTTTCCATCATAAAAGCATCTCTTGATTGAGTCCATTGTCCACACATCCAGTAATCTACCTTCTTGGTGCTTCGAGGTGAAGTAATTATCACCAGGTTTAAGATCAATTTAGAGCTGGAAATAAAAGCAGGATTGATTTCTTCTGTGAAATCTCATAAATTCAAATGAGCTTTTGAGGAAGATCTGCTATTGCAGTTCAAATTGTTGAACCTGAAGCCATACTAAAATGTTCTGAAATAATATGAAGTGCTTCAACATTACCTAATGCCAAAAGTATTGGAACACCCCAATTCAAGTGTTCCAATCACTCATGGCCACGGGTTTAGAAAATCAACCACCTAGGCATGGAGACGCTTCTACAGACATTTTGTGAAAGAATGGTTCGCTCTCAGTAGCTCAGTGAATTCAAGCGTGATACTGTGATAGGTTGCCACCTGTGCAATAAGTCTATTTTTGAAATTTCCCCACTACTAAATATTCCACGCTCAACTGTTAGTGGTATTATAACAAAGGGGAAGCAATTAGAAACAACAGCAACTCGGCCACAAAGCGGTAGGCCACGTAAAAATCTCTGAACGGGGTCAGCACATGCTGAGGTTCACAGGGTGCAGAAGTCATCAACTTTCTCATCCAACATTTCTCGGCCTTCTTATCCAACACAAGAAGAATGTAAAAAAATTCTGATAAACACCCCTAAACCTTGTGAAAAGCCTTTCCAGAAGAGTTAAAACTGTTATAGATGGAAAGGGTGAGTAAACTCTACCTACAGATTTTAACCTACAGATTTTAAAATGAGATATCTTTAAAGTACATGTACAAGCAAAGACAGGTGTCCCAAAACCTTTGGTAATATAGTGTATGTCTATTAATATAAACGTTTCTATGCATCCTTAGCATCTGTTAAGAGGCCATGTTGCAAAATATCCTTTAAGGAAATGCCAACACTTGCAAGGCAGCAGATACATTGTGGTTAAAAGATTCAGAAAATTGGAGGAATGGCAAATAGAAGAAATTGATCTCATTCCAACCATTCATACTGCATAAATGACCAAAAAACATAAAAAAAAAGTATCTTTAATCTATGGCTTGTGTACTACACAATTGCGCTGTTTACCAAAATATTCCATCCCAGCTCTCAAATAAAAAATACAGTAAGACATGTGTCATGAGATGTTTGACGTTATATAATTTATATATATTTTGGTCACAAAGCGTGTCCAATATTTGATTTGAGATCAATGAAAAGCACTTGAGGCTACTGCTTTGAAAGTTCGGAAGGAAGGAATTCAGTTTGGAAGGAAATAATCTTGAAAGGAAGTTTGGAAGGAATTTTGATGGATACATTACATTAATTAGAATTGGAGGAAAAACGTTTGTAAAAGGAAGTTTATTTGGAAGGAATGAAGTTTGGAAAATGTTTGAAGGAAGGGAGTTTGGATGGAAGGAAGTTTGGATGGAATTTTGGAAGGAAAGAAAGAAAGAAAGAAAGAAAGAAAGAAAGAAAGAAAGAAAGAAAGAAAGAAAGAAAGAAAGAAAGAAAGAAAGAAAGAAAGAAAGAAAGAAAGAAAGAGAGAAAGGTTGGAAGGAAGGAAGTTTGGAAGGAAGGAAGGAAGTTTGGAAGTTTGGAAGGAAGTTTGGAAGTTTGGAAGGAAGTTTGGAAGGAAGTTTGGAAGGAAGTTTGGAAGGAAGGAAGGAAGGAAGGAAGGAAGGAAGGAAGGAAGGAAGGAAGGAAGGAAGGAAGGAAGGAAGGAAGGAAGGAAGGAAGGAAGGAAGGAAGGAAGTTTGGAAGTTTGGAAGGAAGCAAGCAAGCAATGAAGGAAGCAAGGAAGGAAGTTTGAAGCAAAGAAGACAGTTTGGAAGGACATTGCAAGGAAGGAAGAGTACAGTAATCATAATTGTAAATGCATGAAAATGTCACAAGGTCTCCAAAATAATATTCCTTGTATATGTTTTGTAGTGATATGTGGCTTGACTGTTTTTTGTAATATTCACCTAAACATGTATTTTTAAATCAGGCACTTAGACTCCAATCATAGCCTACTCTACTCAAGTGTGTGAACCAAACAAAAACAAACATAAGCTAAATAAAAACACAAAGCTCTCTTCTATATCTCTGTTACCAGTCCCCTACATATTGTCACCTTTCCCTGAAGGCTACAAGTGTGGCATTACATACACCGATGTAATTTTACACTTGACACATCCTCTAATTCTCTTTACAAAGGCTCATGTCAGTAATTAAGGTCAAACGATGCTACTTTAAAAACAAGAAGAGTTGCCCTAATGACTCCCCCGACACCCCCCCCCCCCCCCCCCCCCTTGTCTTTATAATAAGATCAGTATTCAGAACACAGCATGACTTCCCTTTTGGTAGCAACCTCTCTACCTGCTACCTACAACAATATCTGTGCTGTTGCTCTGCGTATTTCACAAAACAGCAGCAATAAAGTATTATTGCAGTGTGGCCTTTGTCTGTAATGCACTTTTAGTAGATAATGTATGAAAGCAAAATGAAAGTGCATTCTAGAAATGAAAGAGCTCAATTATTATAATAGTAAAGGGCGATTAGGAAAACGGAGAGGAAAACTGATTATGTCTTTATGAGAGATATTTCAGCAGATTTGTTCTGGGACCTAAGAGCATTTTGGCAGTAGCAAAAGATAGCTAGGGACACACTCTCATAAGAAAACATCAGTTTACTGACTTTTATCCTTGCTCCTCAAAATATCAATCCAGTGCCTTTATCTACTCCTTTAAAGTACAGCTGGATCAAAGAACCATCCCTGGACCACAAAAGTCACATGCCCTCCCTAATTGTAACGTACCGAGACACAAAGGTTGAGAGTCCAGCAGCTTTAATGAAGGATAATCCACAATCGTAGTCAACAGTACAGGCAAGCAGTCCAAATAGGCAAACAAGACGGAGTTTGTGTCGAGAAATCCTGGCAGCTTGAAGCGCGTATCGAGGCTTGCATCGTTTAGACCAATGAGGTCACTGATGACGTCCGATGCCTCGCTTCGGCCTGACTGGTTCAGAAAGCGGTTTGGATCTTGCACTCTGCCCAGTTAAACCATGCCAATATTCAGTTTTATAGTAATAATAATATTGCCCTTAGTAATAGTATGTCCCTAATAGTAGTATGTTGAAAAGAGTATTCCAAAGATACCCAGATGGTCTACCATTTCCGGTCATAATTCGAAGCCCAGATAGATGCACACTCTAACGGCTGATATTGCCCACAAACCATTGCGACTTGGACGAGGATTTCGATTAGAACTACAAACGGGGGTTAAAAACTACAAACATGACAGATGTGAGCATTTGACAGTTAAGTAGAGAGGTTTAAATTAACTGCTTGAGTGATTAATTATTAGTATTTAACCTGACTAAAATATATTTATTACATGTTGTCCACATTGTAATGCTACATTTGGCCATTAACTTTTAAATGCATGAAAGAAGAATGTCATATATGCCTAAGATGACTTAAAGGGTGAGTAAATCATGGGCTGATTTTCATCTAAACTAACACTTTAATTAAACTTCAATTATACATATATTTAAGTGGATTGAACACAATCAAATTAAGTTAGGACAAAAAGATATAGCAATTGTACTTTAGCTCATTTTACTTGAGCAAATTGAACAAGCAGCACAAAAACAAAACAAAAAAGATTTGTTGTCAGTCTATAACATCTCATAAAAAAAAAAATAATAAAAAAAAAAAAAAAAACTTTGTTTTTGCCTTAAAATTGGTTTGTGGGTTTTACATGTAAAGGGAATCTCATGGAAAGTATAATCTCTTTTTCTTCTATTTAATAGATACTGAAAACACTGATGTCAAACATGTCTCTTCTTACGGACAAATCTCAATGCAAAATACTCTTTTGCAAATGCAATTTTTACTACCTTTTAAATGTATCATTATATTTAAACTGCAAACACATAAAAAGAGTATCTGCTTTAAAAACTCACGACTGGCAGATCAACGTGTGACTTCATTTCTCTCTGATACGGTAGAAAATTAAACTGAATGTGGGAGATTTTAACTGCAACGATGATTGACAGGGCAGTTTAAACAGTGATGGGATGCACGTAACTAAGCGACAGAGTCCGTTAAAGATGACGAAGTAGAATGTCCCAAAGTTTGCATACTCTTCTGCTACACACTCAAAAGTATAACTTTTTCTTCACGAAAATAATACATACTTTCAAGTCGTAGACAGTGTTGTGCAAGTTACTTCCAAACTGTAATATATTATAGATTACTTATTACTGCTATTTAAAACTAATTCTTTACATTACAATATTACTGTCTCAGAATTATAATGCGTTACATTACTCCTGTATTACTTTTGAGTTCCTAACCAAAATAACTACAGAAGTAGCTCTTAACATTCTAAAATGTAGGCAACCAGAGAGCATTTTACATCCAGTAGAAGGCGATATGATGAAGCATAATGACATGGGCCATCCAGGCTAACAATAGAGAATTGGCAAAAAAGTGAATGCTCAAGATAATGCAAGAAATCATGACGATCCAACTCTGTTATATTATTTTAGAGGTAAAGTGATTATCTGGCAATATCTGGGAATAATTTAGGTCTGTTCATACACACAACAGAACTGTGTAAACTCTAAGTTATGACAATATGGTAACGCATATTTTAAATCTTAAAATATTAACGGGGGGGGGGGGGGGGGGGGTTTAACGCAAGCGTTACTGGAAATGTACCGAGTAAAATATTACTGAAAATTGATTAGTAATGCCTTACACTAATGCATTACAGCAAAAAGTAATAAGTTACTATAATGTATTACTTTTGTAATGCGTTACTCCCAACACTGGTCGTAGAATAAGAAGCCGAATTGGGACGCAGTAGCCTGGATGCGAGCCAAACTTAGCCCCGCCCACAAAAAATTTTGGTCGGGCAATTCGGTTTGGCCTTGCTCCATAGAGGAGGGATTATCCCCGAACAGAAACTGTTCGGACCAATGAAATCATCAAGAGCGGGCTTTAGACGATGACGGACAGATGATCAACAGTAACGTAATCATGCACGTCATCAAAGGGGCTTGGATTATATTTGTTTGAATCCTAAACGGAGAGCTTGTTTGTATATGCATTCACCATCACAATTTCTCTCAGAAATGATGATCATGTTGGGTAAGTACTCTGTGTATATTTAAATTATTTTACAACTCTGGCAAAGATCGTGTATTCCAGCCTGATTTCAGCACGTGTGCAGACAGGGTTGCCAAGTTTTCAACAAAACGCGGACACTACTAGGGGGGTTCTCCGGTGAAAAAATGGCGTTTAGGGGGTAAAATGTGTGTTATTGTGGCAATGTTGCCTGCTAAAATTCGCACTCCAGGGTCTATATATCACATAATAGTTGCTTCAACCCGCAGACATAGAAAAGAACCTGCGGAAAAAACGCGGACATGGCATCACAGTGCAGTTGAGCTCTGTTGACATTTGACAAGTAACGTTATGCGTCCCTTCGTTGCTCTGATTGGTTGTAGGTCTATCCAATTGATGTCTTTCCTAGTTCGGTTGAAACACGCCTCATAATCACAGCCCAATGGAGCAGTTTCAGACTCATATTCTGACTAGAATTGAGTATGACCACGTCAGGCTAGGGACGCAGCAATAGGCTGAGCTAATGAGGTAAATGAGACACAGTTGTTGATGAGTCTGGGTAAAGGATTATGGGAAATGTAGTCTGATGTGATATGGCAATAGTCTGAGGTGGAGTGCCCTCTGGTGGACTACACGAGAACTCTCACTGGTGATTTTGACACAAATCCACCGTGATGCAATACCAATCTCTCTCTAAACATGACATGAGCCAGCCCATAAAATGGAGTGTAGGGTTATCATTAAAACTAAGATGAAATTTGAAAAGTGTAGTAAAAAAAAACCTCATAATAAAAATGAACAATGCACCTAGCCCATGTCAATCAAACACATGATAATATCTGAAAATTGTTGCAGCTTTACAGAAATCTCCAAGCATCACAGCACATTTTGGCTGTACACCCATGAACTTAACACATCTTAACACTTTGCATTACTGTACATGACTAAATCATTCATTATACAGGATATCTGTAGCATTACATATTAATCAGCTTTTATAAGAGTTCTGCTCACTAGGAACAACATTGACTTTTTCATTTCCATATGATAAACAGGCTCAGACAATAACAAATGACTCCGCCAGTCCTATTTTCCTTGAAACACCATGAACCTAACAGCTTTAATTGAGGTTTTTGTGAGGGATTCTTGGGGTTTGCATCTCATAGAATGCTAATGAGCCGTTGGCAATGTGAGGTCCATTATGCATACATCTACATGACCTTGTGCATTGCATTAAATGTGCTGAGAGGGGGCTGTCAAAGAGAAATCCCTTTAGTACTGCCCCATTGGAATACTTTTCTACTTTATCAGGCTGGGCATTTCTGAAAGGCCATCACGGATCAATAAATGCAGAAAAAGCGCTCAAAACATGTCCAGGTTTTGGTCCTAGTGTACTCATTAGTTACAAAATGTTTTATAAGATTTATGTGAAACATGGCATGCATTTTAATTAAAATTGTAAGTTTTGTTTTTCATTTGGATAATTGGGTGCAACTGCAAAAAGTGTTCATCAACACATACAGTAAGGACTAAACATAAACGTTTCTTTTTTTAACAGGGTGGTCAGTGAAAAGATGGGGGGTGAAACACTCAGTTTCAGTCAATCTCATGTCAAGTACATATAGAGTAATATTGCATCCTTCATATCTCCGAAAAGTCTTTAGTTTTATTATATTTATAAAAGAAATATGGGCTGTACCGAGTCTTTCCGAAAAAAAACGAGCGTCTGGAGGCGTATCGTGTGGGCGGAGCTAAAGAATGACGATCGCGCAAAGCGATGACGTCCTCAAGCGTGGAGAAACTCATCGCTATCAATTCTCAGCTAATAGATATGATCCAGAATCATTCAGAGGCTGAAATAAATTGAACAGGAGAAACAGCAACAGCAGGACGTCCGTCTCTGTGGTATGTACTGTATTTAGTGGCTTGTCAACTCGCAGTTTATGAGGACATGATTCGGTTTATGGACTACTGTATGCGACTAAACCTTAGCAGTAGCAAGCAAAACGGTTTTGCACGTCAGACTAGTGTAACGTTATAGAACAACAATGGAGTTAGCGCATTTGAATGACGAAGCACGCGATCGTGTCGTTTACTGATGTTTACTCACGCGACAACAGCATAGACATTTGAAGCAGTTTTACTCACCGGCTGCTTCCAAAGCAGGACCGAACCTTTATCGCTGGGACTGCTCCATCAAAAACACACTTCTTTGGTATGATTTGGTGAAGTCCTGACAGCAGTGACTTGCTGTGCTGAAGCATTGAAGTCGCTTGATGTCACAGATAGGAATAAAGTGGAGCGCGGCGGGAGTGTATGGGCGTGCATTTCCTCTCTCGCTCTAGTCACGTGCGCGCACCCTACCGGGAGAAGAGCCCGTACGGCCCATACAAGGACCTTCCGCTCTAGTAACATCAAGCTGAGCCATACTCGAAAAAAACTCTCTGAAACTTGTGAGAAACCGGAAGGAGTATTTTTGACACAGAAATACTCCATCAAACTTCCAACATTAGCAACATTACCAACAATCCAAGTCTTTAACAGTGTAAAAAGCTCAGTATGCATGAAACAGCATTTCACCCCCCCCCCCTTAACCTTTAGAAGATGTTGATAATCAACCCCCCACATTTTTTATATGAGCTAAAAATAAACCTTAATTTTGCCTGTTAGCATTTTAAATAAACATCCCCATTATATAAAATGTGAAAAGAAAGAAGTCTCCCCACAGCTGCATTTATTTAATAAAAAATACAGTAAACAAAAATGATATTTATTTACATGTATTATCCATTTGTTTACATTTATTAAATGTATTTATTAAATATATTAAATCATTTATTAAATAGAAATCCTTTGTAACATTATACTGTAAATCTTCACTATCACTGATTGATTAGATGCACTGATGAATAAAAGTATTAATTCCTCAAGTATTAAAACACTTATTATGTTTGAATGTTAGAATGATGTTATTGTTTCCACATATATGTTAAACAGCATAAACTGCACATTTTATATTACACAATAATACACTGAAATAAATTGTGTTGGATTCACATGATTTAAACTTCTACATCATTCCCACATGAATCAATTAAGTTAAACATAATTTGTTCATGTGAAGTCAACATCATGGAATTAAGTTATTTTAAGTGACACTTAAGTAGTCTCAAAGTGAATTGTATATGGCTCCCTGACGTGATTCAGGCGATCAAATTCATATATTCATTCATTCATCCAATTCAGTTTCATGTTAATGTTACACAGAGGTGGAAAGTAACGAATTACATTTACTCGCGTTACTGTAATTGAGTAGCTTTTCTGTGTACTTCTACTTTTTTAAGTAGTTTTAAAAATCTGTAATTTTACTTTTACTTAAGTACATTTTGATTAAAGTATTGTACTTCGCTACATTTTAAACCACATCCGTTACTGAGTAAAAATAAATCATTAATGCAAAGAGGGGAGGAAAAAAAACCGAGATCCGGAAATGACTAATATTGAATAGAGGGCGCGGGACGCGGGAGAGAACATGCGCGCAAATATCAGATGGAGACGAACAAGACAGATGTCAGTGACGCAGACCCAGGTGAAAGCAAAACGCCGTCGTGAAATCCTGGCTAGTATGGAAATACTTTGGATATAGAAAAAAATAATGTGGTGTTGTCCTGGAGGATATCAAATGTGCACAAAATGTGGATGCAAATGAAGAAACACATAGAACATGTTCGGGCACACATCCCTCTGTGCAGATAAAGGTATGTTTATAACTTAGGCTGATTGATTTCTGTGACGCAGAGGGAATCCCGGAATCCAGTCATGAACATTAACTTTACATTATAACCAGGGCTTGACATTAACACCCGCCAAATGCGGGTAGATTTCAGCTGTGGCGGGTACGGCAGCCACTCCCACTAGCCACTTTGGCGGGTTGAATGTAATTTCAGCCTACAGCCAAATGAAATGCCAGGACCGTTTTACTATTCTTTATCGATCAATTTGCAGTAAGTGAAGGCGGGACAGGCGGAATCGCGTGAATGGCACACAACAGAAGCGTGCTCTCTATCACACGTGCAATCAGTTCTCCAGTGTTGGGCATAGCGTCGCTACAAGTAGTGACGCTACTAGCTTAACTACATTTTTCGTTTGCACTTTCCCAAGCATTTCTGAAGATCAAGCTCAAATTGAAAACTGCCAAGTCGCCGATATACTTCACATATGTTCCTTTCTGCCTCGCGCAGACGCGCACAGATGCGCGTGAGCCTTCCAAAAGACTCCTTTGGCAGTGAGCGCGGAAAGACGGGTTCGGCGATACGCGCACTATCTAGTTGACGTTTGTTTCCGAGCGCTCAGTTCGCTGTTGCACGCGCGTCATCCGCCTGATGACAAAAGAGATCGTCTTCAGTGCAAAGTTTTAAAATAATCTATTGTGTCTGTTGAATAAACACCTCTTATTAAAAGCATAGGGGTCCAGCATGGCCACCTCTTGATATGAATTAATAATTTTTTTCCCATGCAGATAGAACACACACACACACACACACACACACACACACACACACACACACACACACACACACTATGTTGGTCTATGTGGTTTACAGGAACTCTCCATAGGCGTAATGGTTTTTATACTGTACAAACCGTATTTTCTATCCCCTTACACTGCCCCTAAACCTACCCATCACACACACACACACACACACACACACACACACACACACACACACACACACACACACACACACACACACACACACACACACACACACACACACACACACACACACTGCCCCTAAACCTACCCAGCACAGGAAACATTCTGCATTTTTACTTTCTCAAAAAAACATAATTTAGTATGTTTTTAAGGCCATTTGAATTATGAGGACCTTTGGTATGTCCTCATAAACCACATTTATAGTGTAATACCAGTGTCCTCATAAACCACATAAACAGGCTCTCTCTCTCACACACACACACACACACACACACACACACAGGCACGTTTAGTTTTTTGCCATGTTGGTACTGTTTGCAGCAGGTCTTAATTCTTTTGCTACTGTACTTTGAGCTGAGTTGAATTGTAAATTAACTTACAGTTTCCTGCAAAAGTGCCCAAGTCTAAATTGAGCAAATACATGCAAACACAGGTGCGTATGCATATCATACACATACAGATGAACATATACACACTTTTGACACCTGGTTTTGTTAATAATATGGATCACATGTTTTTGTTGCCAAATTGATTTCGGACAATTTTTGAATAACTGAAAAAGTATGCATGTCAATCTGCTTGAATTATATTGATCACAGAGATATCATTGATTGGAATGAAGGTGGTTTAATATAAAATGAAATAAATAAAAATAGCTCAGATGTAGTAAATTACTTTTGCCAAGTTGCTGTAGCTTAGCTTGCTACATTTCCTAGCTACCCCCAGCTTCAGTGTAGTGAAGCTTAATTGAATGTAGAGTAACTGGTATCTTAGCTCTTTCTAAGTATCTTGCCCAACACTGCTCCTTGTGCCTGAATAATTAAATACACATGCACACGTGTAATTTGCTGTAGTTGTCCAGCCCCTTGCCCACCTGCACATCCCAGCTGATATACAATGTAGTCTTGATTTGGGTGGTCACTCTGCATGTGAAAGTTTGAAAGGGTTTTAAATCTTCAAAATCAAGTAAAATGACTCAAAATCAAGTAATTTAAGCATGCCAAAGTCAACTTTAATCATATAAAATGTAATTTCCAAACTGCAAAATTGTGGCCGGTGAAAATGCTGAGTGGCTAGTTATTTTGGAAAACCACTAGCCACGGTGGCTGGTGAGCAAAAAAGTTAATGTCAAGCCCTGATTATAACGTAGAATTGGTGTAATACAAGCAAACTGGTGGATGAACGAAAAACTCGAATGTAGAGCTGCAGGCCTTAGAAATAAATCAAATCGCGACATGGTCTGTGAACATTAAAGCACAAAACATTGCTATATGAATACATGATCTGCTTGTTCTCTCTCTGTGAATGAGCTGCTCCGTCTACTACATATGGACTCTATTATTCTTAAACATTTTCACAAATTAATGATAAAAATAAGTTGTTAATCTAATTCATAGTAATTTATTGAATTTAGTTTATTAGACATGTTTTATTGAAATTTTGATAAACAAAATAAACAAATGGTTTTAAGTTTGTTATAACAAAGCATTTGTTCAACCAAATAAAAAAAAAGACCAATCTTCTTCATTCATTTAACATCATTTTAACTAGTGATAATAACCATCATTTAATAATAGGTACAGTAAATGTTTAATTGATGTTTTCTGAGATAGTTGTCATATCGTGAAAATCTCATCCTATCACAACCCTACAGGGGAGAGTCCCCCACCACCATTGTTAAAAAAGTAACTAAGTAACTTTTACTCTGAGTACATTTTAAATGAGCTACTTTTTACTTTTACTTGAGTAAATTTTTAGACCAGTAATTTTACTTGTACTTAAGTAAAATTTCATTGAAGTAACAGTACTTTTACTTGAGTAGAATATTTTGTTACTCTTTCCACCTCTGATGTTACATAGCTGAATTATAATACTGCACTAGCTAGTTGACATACATTTAGCTAGCTATATCATACATTATCATATAAAATGCTGAGCATTAAAAGCTTCTTCTGCCCATGCAGTGACGTTTGCGGATCAGTCCACAGCCTAAGCAAATGCTCCACACTTCTCCACAAATGGTAATCCACCATATTTAAAATTGTTCCAATAATTCCAACATAATTGAACATTAAACACTGTTACACACTATAGTCTACCCCTTTTCTCATCTTGCTCAAAAATACAAAAAACAACACTTTTGTGTATTTCTATTGAATTGGTTTTAGCTCATTTTACTTGAGCAAATTGAACAAGCAGCAATAATAATAATAATAATAATAATAATAATAATAATAATAATAATAATAATAATAATAATAATAATAAAACTGTTTTGTTTTAAGTCTATAACATTAAAAAAAAAAAAAAAAAAAAAAAATCCTTGGTTTTACCTCAAAATTGTTTTGGGGGTTTTACCATCTGAAATCTCTTTTTTCATCTATTAAATAGATACTGAAAACACACTGACCTCCAACACTGTCTTTTGAAAAGGTCTCTATTGTCTATTGTATTGTCTCTTCTTATGGACAAATATCTATGCAAAATACTCTTTTGCAAATGTAATTTTTACTCCTGGGATCATCAAACCATAAATGCTTCACACACACTCAAAACAAAGGACACACATAGTAAACTTGTGTGTTATCTAACAAAGTGATGCACATGCTAAGACACTTAAAGACCCTGTAAAGTCAAAATTAAATACGTGATCTGAGTTTGGCACACAACAGAAAAATATGTTATTAACAGGCTATTCTCACAAAAATGCGTATAAATAGTAAGAGTATGCAATGTCGTGGAATGTATACGCCAAAACTCATTTTGCTGTGTCTATGGCACGCTGTTTTTCGCGTGCATATGGCACGCATTTTATGGCGTATTATACATACGAACAATACGAACTTAAATAAGGACACAGGATCTGTTTTGTAAAGAAGGAAACAGGATCTGTTTTGTAAGTGACTACATCCAGGTAACGCATTTCCGTGACGAAGGCATAGCTAGCTAGCAAACTGTAGGCTATAGTAACTAATAGTACTCGCGATTGAGCGGCGAACTGGTGTGAATGTACTCTAGTTATGAGCCTCAGTGGCTACAGTGTGTCATTGACAGTTGGGGCGGGGCCAGGATAAGAGGCCCGCCTAGAAAATCCAGAGCACAGCAATGGTGAAAAACTGTTTAACGGTCTAACTCCACAATTTAGTACTTCACAGTTCACAGTCTTTGTAATGTGTTTTAGCAAGACATTTCTAACATTTATACTGTGTTTAGAATTTTTTCATAGAATTGCCTTTACAGGGACTTTAAAATACCGTATTATAGTTTTGTATCATAAGACTGCAGTCAGCAAGATTTTTTTTTTTTTTTTTTGCTATTTAAGATTTCGTACATTTAAGAAACATGAACAACTTGAAGGAGTCAAAGAGTGTAAATGTGTGGTTAGTGAAGTGCTTACTCAGCATCTAGGGGAGTCATTCTCCACCAGATTAAACGTTTCAAGATTTTAAGAGAGGCAGTTTTGTTGGGTGATTTGCACCTGAGAAACCGTTATTTAGGAAAGGCAAGCTGGAAAAGAGATTACAGCATGCAATAGACCATCCAGAAAGCATGAAGTGACAAGAGTGTAGCGATGGGTGCAAAATTGAAATGTTTGGTTCATAAAAAGACTGCAGGATATCAGAAGAATAACTGATGAAAAGAACATTGATGCCTGACAACCTAGAAAATTTACACTGCAATGTGCCAAAGTGCACAACAGCATACACACAAAGCATCCGAAATCCACATTTACGTTTATTAATTTAGCAGATGCTTTTTATCCTGAATGGTTTAAGATTCATGAAACGTTTGCCAAAGCAAAGTGTTTTCTTAGGAGACCTTTAGCATCTTGTTGACCCATAACCCACCAACTACAAGGCCCAAAGCTACTGAAAAATCCCCTGTTGCAAAACCATCTATGAGAAATTCATCTTCATAAACACAGCCCACGGAGGTGACTGATACACGGCTCCTGAGAAAAGGAACTTTTGTTGTGAGAGACACATAAATAGTTCATGCTTTGTGTTAGTTGTGTTGTGTGTTGCTGCTCTATGTCCTTTGGCATTCAATATATCTGAGCGAGAAACATTTAGCAAAGCGACAGCAGTGAATACGAGTATGTTTAAAGAAATAAAGTATCTAATGTTGTGCTGAAAGACCCAAAAGGAATTGGAGTGTAATGCTTTCACAATGTTGACAGAGTCGAACTACGGGTGATTGTGACCTTTTTTCTACTAACAAACTGCAACAAATTCTGCCAATATTTGGTATAAGAAATCTGCATGTACATGGTATTTTATTATTATTTATAAATGAATTAGCCTAAAATGATTTGTAATATATATATGAACTTTTTTCACATATGCTAATTTTTAAAAGGACCTGTATTATAAACACCTGTTCAATTTCTCATTAATGCAATTATCTAATCAATCATCTTTATTTATATAGCGCTTTTACAATGACGATTGTTTCAAAGCAGCTTCACAGTGTTAAACAGGAGAATATTGCAACATAATTTGATTTGGCTGTACAGTCGTTCTGGAGAAAATGGTGATGTTATCAGCTTATTTGAATTGATCATATAGTGACAATACTGGCAGATCTATAATTTGTAGTTTATAGAATTAAATAAGAACTAATTTATTTATTTTATTTGTATAATTAGTTAAAGGGTTACTTCAGCAATTAGCATATGGCTTTCTATCTGTAGAAACCCTGGAGTATATTCGAATGATCGTGCTCCACCTTCTCATATCCCCCTGAGACGAGAGATTTATGCATTTTATTTCTGGAAAAATTACTCCGGTGACGCAAATATCATCGATTTGCATCATCGGTAAAATGTTTGGTAAGACGCTAAAGACTACATCAGGCAGAGGGAGCTATTCCCACATTTTCAACTGGCACATGAGGGATGGGGTCGCACTCACAGCTCTGCTCGGCTCAGACATTCATGGAAACGGTGCGGCCGGTGGAGCAAAGTGAGTATTTGAACTTCTCAAGTTAATTCCTATGAAAGTTAATCTTCCAAAGGCATGAACTGAAAACGCGCTGAGAACTACTGCCGCGAGCATGGACTCGTTTACCTCAGCTCTCATCACGAGAGCTCATCCAGCTCATCACGATTCGTGTAATCTGACTCCTGCTGCATTTGTTCTGACACTTCCTCAGCGGCTAAATCACAATATATTGAACAGACACTTTCAGTATTTAATTGTAGTGTCTGTTCTCTAACTGAACTGATTTTATGAAGATGAACGCGGTGGTGGGAAAGTAAAAGTGATTCAGAAGCGGTGGCTTTGGGAGTGGCCTCACAGGGCAGCGAAGCATTCTGGGAATTGTAGTCTTTCATCCCCATTTCTGTCTTTTCTCAGTCTAGAAAACACTAGGGGTGTCAACAATAATCGATTCGGCGATGCATCGCGATGCGGGGCATGAACGATTCAGCATCGATGCGGCAAAGTGCCATAATCGATTATGTCACTGTTTATTTTCTGGCGGACGATAAAGTTGTGAAGTTTCAAATACTTCCGGTTCCGAGATAACAACAACAACAAGGAAGATGGCTGAGGCGGAGGGAGATGACCGCGATAGACGGGTTATTAAAAACGCGCTAACGACCCGAGGTGTGTAGGATTGTACGTATATTTTTTTTGCACAATAATCAATGAATCTATAATGACGAAAAACGCCGCAATTCACCTTTATTCCACAAGGTGGCAATGTCTGATACGCAATGATGAAGTGACGTTTCACTCATAGTTACCTCTGACAGAAAACGAAACCATAATCTGCAAAACTTGAAATGGCTCAGTGATTTACCGCAGAAAGCAAGTACTAAACACAATCATATGTTAGTGTCACTGTCTCTTGATGATGGATGTGGTCAAGAAGCTGTCAGTGATCAAAATATTGATTTTGAAGACATTGAAAATGAGTTTTGAGAATATGCTGGAGATCGCGAATATGAGCAGATGCTGAATATGGTAAATGAGCTCTGACGAGGTCATATGATGATGGTATTAAGCATCTGCTCAAACTGAATCCTTCCAAGCTCCAAAAGGTAACGAAATAGGTTTTTATTTTATTCTTCTGTAGCTGCTACTCTAAAATCAGGAGTTTTATATATTATCACGACAGGTTGAGGTCTATCCATGTTAAATATAGATCTGGGTCGCTAACGACCTGAATATGTAAGAATGTTTGGTGAAACAGTCATGCATTTAAGGGTTAATTGCATTTTATTTAATTACGTTTTATTTTATTTAATAACTTTTATGTCAAAGATACAGGAGACACATAGCAGCCAATACAATCTGTTGTTTAATATCTGCTTGTATTGCCTCATGACTGATGAAAAATTTGCTTTGTGTGCAGTAGAATTTTGATGCATCACAATGCATCGTAGAATTGAATTGAATCGAATCGTTACCTGGTGAATCGTAATCGAATCGTATCGTGAAGGAAGTGCCAATGCACACCCCTAGAAAACACCAAATAATAATTTCACTTTCTACTACCATATTAATGACCCAGTTTAAATACAGATTCATCTTCCCAGCACTGAAGTACCCCTTTAAATAACTTAGATCATATTTTTTTGTGTCCCCAACTGAGAAAGCCAAGCCAAAGGCAACAGTGCCATGTAACCAAAACTCCATCAGGGCATGATGGAGAAAAATAAACCTTGGGAGAAACCAGGCTCAGTCGGGGTGCCAGTTCTCCTCTGGCCTATTATCAAACAGTGTATGATTATTTTTCTGGCAACCTTACAGGTCAGAAATCATATTAGATCGGAATATAAAAAAAAATTCTTTGTATCACGCAAGAGACAGGTTTACTGAGGATGGCGCGTTTATTGCACAAGAATATGAATATATGAAAGATCGGAGTCGTCGCGCCGGAGACGGGTTTATTGAGGATGACATGCAGGTTAGGCAAATTCAGAGGAGACACCAATTGACACGGCTCAGTAGACACTCCAGGATGAGCTGGTCATGTCCAGGTCCACCATTCGATCCGGACACGGCCTGGATCCGGCCGACTGCAGTAAACGTTGGGATAAACAGAGAGACTAATATTAGCATAGATGCCATTCTTCTTATGATGTAACGAGTACATCTGGTGTTATGTGAAGTGTTCCCGGTTCCAGCTGACCTAGTTAATGCAGCCTAACAGTCAGTTAATTGATTTGAACAATGGAAATTGATAATGTTCTATGTGTATGCCAGAGTAAAGAGATGTGTTTTTAGTCTAGATTTAAACTGACAGAGTTTGTCTGCTTTCCAAACAATGCTAGGACGACTGTTAATAGGAAAAGGATCGACTGCCTGCAGTTGATTTAGATATTCTAGGTTTTATCAACTGGCCAGACATAATCAACCAATCACATGGCAGTTGCTTCAATGCTTTAGGGATGTGTTCCTGGTCACGACAATCTCCTGAACTCCAAACTGAATGTCAGAATGGGAAAGAAAGGTGATTAAAGCAATTTTGAGCGTGGCATGGTTGTTGGTGCCAGAAGGGCCGGTCTGAGTATTTCACAATCTGCTCAGTTACTGGGATTTTTACGCATAAACATTTCTAGGGTTTACAAAGAATGGTGTGAAAAGGGAAAAACATCCAGTATGTGGCAGTCCTGTGGGTAAAAATGCCTTGTTGATGCTAGAGGTCAGAGGAGAATGGGCCGACTGAGTCAAGCTGATAGAGGAGCAACTTTGACTGAAATAACCACTCGTTACAACCAAGGTATGCAGCAAAGCATTTGTGAAGCCACAACACGTATAACCTTGAGGCGGATGGGCTACAACAGCAGAAGACCCCACCGGGTACCACTCATCTCCCCTACAAATAGGAAAAAGAGGCTACAATTTGTACAAGCTCACCAAAATTGGACAGTTAAAGACTGGATGAGTCTCGATTTCTGTTGAGATATTCAGATGGTAGAGTCAGAATTTGGCATAAACAGAGTGAGAATAAGAATACACAATGCATCACAGTTTCTTGCATATGGGGCCGCATGGCCACAGACCAGTTAGAGTGCCCATGCTGACCCCTGTCCACTGCCAAAAATGAGCGTCTGTGGGGTGTGCACAACAAACAAGTCTGATCAATGGAGGCCCAACTTCACAACTTACAGAATTTAAAGGATCTACTGCTAACATACTGGTGCCAGATAGTACAGCATGCCTTCAGGGGTCTAGTGGGGTCCATGCCTCGACGGGTCAGGCTCTTTTGGCAGCAAGAGGGGGACCGACACAATGTAAGAACGGTGATCATTATATTATGCCTGATCTTTGTATATATGCACATGGCCATTAAAATGTTTTATTCAGCAAGCATGCATACAATTGATCTAAATTGGCAGTAAAAACTTTAAATACTGTTAAAAATATATATTATATTTGAAATAAATTTGAGCAGTTTCCACAAAAGTATAAATTGAAGGGTTAGTTGACACACAAAAAAATGAAAATCACCCCATGATTTACTCAACCTCAATTTATGACATTCTTCTTTCAGATTAATACAATAAGAGTCTGGAAAAAAAAGTATATATTATATACACATACATATGCACCCTGGCTAATCCAAGCATTATAATAGCAGTGAATTGGATCCCAACTATTAAGCACAAAGTACATCCATCCATTATAATAGTAATCCACATGGCACTGGGAGGTTATATCCATATTTAAAACTTTATAAAGTAAAATATCTAGGTAGGTTCCACCAGACCGCCTTCTGTATTCAACTTACGAAAAAGCATAACTGTCGACATCTCGAGAAAGTGTTTTCGGCACTGGAAATCCACTTTGCATGCAGTTAAGGATGAGGACTTGTGCTGGAATTTATATGGTAAAAGCGATGCCATCGTTCCTGATCGTATCAGTGTGTCAAGTGCTGAAGCATGTTCTTCGGGTCTGAAATACAGATGTGATAATAGGCATGTGTGATAGACCAATCACATCTGGCTTGTCTGACTAATAAGAGCAGAGGAGGCTTGCAGAAATGAAGAGTTTAGAGCGACTGACTCTTCAAATGAAGTGTTTTCAAGTTGATCATATTGTAATCTCTCTGTATGTGCAGTATAGTACATTTCTAACTTAAAAAGTTCTGACATGTTCTGATTTAGTGGTTTTTGATAATAAAAGTTGATATCAAATTTTAGCACTTTTTCCCTAATTCAACTGCATTGAAGATGTTCTTGACAACTAGGATGTAAAAGTCATGCTTTTATAGACATTTTATTTGTGTACTGGTAGGCCAGGTGCAGATGAAGTGCGTGTGTGTTCAGCTGCGGAGAGTACTATCAGAGAACACCCCAAACATATGCTCCAGCATTTGGATCAAATCCCAGTTTGTATTTATCATTCACATGAAGACAAATGAGAGGAAAACATCTCAGATTAAATATCGACTTCTGCTTTAAACTCTTGCATGGTCAAAATCATGATATATTGTTGTTATTAGTAGTATTACTATTGCTTATACCAGAAAGAAAGGGAGACTATTGCTTTATTGTATAAAAGGAAAACTAAGCAGTGCTGGCAGAATGAACGTGGGTGAAAAAAAAATTAATTGGAAGGGAACGCTTAGAGAAGCCCCAGCTGTGATTTATATTTGAATTTGTGATGCTTTGTCTAAGGCAGAAACTAAAAACGAATAATACAGAAAAAAGTCTTAGAGTATTGTTCTGATAGCGAAATTAAATTAATATTGCATTCAAAAAGGGGGAAAACATAAATATATGTTGCATCGTACTGCAGTGCACTGTGAGAAAAGAGAAAATAAATAAATAAAAAACACAAATTTTCCTGGGTACTTTCGTCTTATTTAACATTTTTAAATCAAGATACATTTACTTGAAAGCAAAGTTATTGTTGTCTGAATAATACAGCCTGACTTTATGCTTAAAACAAGATGACAAAAGTCTGTATCCTGGTATAGCAGGATGTCTGGCGCTCTTTTATTATTGCCTTTTCTTCCTATTAAATATCTAATTAGTCATCATAAATTAGATGATATACATATACCCTTCAAATCTGACACCCTCAGTGCATCCTGTGAAAACCATTTTGAAATCAGCGTAAATGAAATTAAACCATGGTAACGGCATTAAACAAAAATCTCATAGGAACTTCAATTTCAGCCAAATGGATAAGAAAAATAAGTAGATTTTCAGTTTAATTTATAAAGTTTTAAATTTATGCAACTTATATACTAGGCTTTTTGAAGTACAGCCATAAAAAAATCTTAACTTATAATGACATTTCTAGGGCCCCTCATCAGCGAGATGCCAGTACAAGACATGATGCGGGAACACAAGTGATCGTCACCTTATAAAAGGACCTCTATTTTGTTTGGCATAAAGAGAATGATAGAAATTCTAGTGTTACTCTGGTTCCGACAAAAAAATAAAATAAAAAAAAAATAACTGTTGGTGATGAGTGGAATCTGCACCTGTTCAGCACACTATTCTTTCCATGAAAGGTATCCATGATTAATGTTAATTGCTGTGGTGGGTTTCCCTGTGAATGTCATAAACCACTGCTTCTGAATGAATACATTTTAAAGATTATACAGCTAAAACATAAACACGTCCTGAGATTTGATTGTGCCCCGTTGAGGAAGACCATTTTGTGGCCCATTGAAAACCCTTAGCTAGTAACATTTCCCGGCCAATGAGTCACACACTCAATTAAACTCACAGACGGAAAATATTTTAGAGCAGAGAAGATCTACAAAATGTACATTCATTATAGAAACTGCTTTAGGGGAGTTTTATTTTTTTTTATAACTTTTAACTACTGCTGCCAATTTGAAGCGCTGATTTACTACAATTAATCATAAAATAAATATTAATAAATAAATGCAATAAATGAAAGGTGTTATGAACTGGCTTATATATATATATATATATATATATATATATATATATATATATATATATATATATATATATATATATACATATATATATATATATATGACATAACATCTCGTTGTTACGAGAAAATATGTTTTTGAATTTTAAAGGCAGAACTTTGCTGCGCCATGCCATGTCTTTAAAATATTGAGCACCCCCATATTGCCCAAATGGTATGATCCTCGTTTCATAACACCCGCAAAGATTCCACTGTGAGATCGGTGGTCGAATCTTCGACTATTCAGGGTCACCCCTAAGAGATATATGAAGAAAGGTGAAAGAAACAATCTAGTAATAATTCTCAATACATGGTATGACATTTATAATTTTCTGCATATCAAAGCTCTCTTTCACTCTCAGCAATTGCATTACCAATATAACCAAACACATTATATCAAGCTTTAAATAAAGCATGTATTTAAGAACTTAACAATACCCTATTCAACATTTTAAGTCCTTCCCCATGCTCACCAGCGGCAGCCACCCTATTAAAAGCATCTCCACCATAAAACCATAAAATACAGGAGT
Organism: Pseudorasbora parva; assembly: GCF_024679245.1. Lineage (NCBI taxonomy): Eukaryota > Metazoa > Chordata > Actinopteri > Cypriniformes > Gobionidae > Pseudorasbora > Pseudorasbora parva. The sequence goes on from NC_090175.1 coordinate 52,548,416, forward strand.
TATGACAGCAAACTGACTTCGTAATTCATGCAGACTCAGCAGGCGATGATAACATGGCTATCATTCATATCTGCTGTGTTACTGACTGACAGAAAACAATGTTTGGAAGCGATTATCAGACCTGAAGGCTCCCAGAGCAGAGAGACTGATGGTTCAGCCGTATCTTTTGATGGCTTCCTGAAAAGTCTGAAGGAAGTAACAGCAACGGCTTTCCCTGCACAGCACAATAAATGAAAATGCATCGGAGGACAATGTATAAATCTTATCCAACTATTATATTGTTGTCACAACCATACCAGGATAAGGGGCTTATGGATAAATATTATATTGGATTGTTTTTGTATTCTTGCTCAGAAAATTTTTTGAATTATTGTAATGCTAAGTTTATAAGTTTAGTTAACCTGAAATTGCATAGTGTGATCTATTTGTGAGTAATTTTATTTCTGATTATATATATATATATATATATATATATATATATATATATATATATATATATATATATACACTGTACGCACCTGTAAAGAGTGAATAATAACACAAGCAATGCTGACATTACATTTTCTACAAATTAAAGACATTTTGACGCAGGCACATTAAACAATGCTCTTGACAGCTGAGTGCTGATTTTGTCGGATCCTCTGACAGGGCCCTAAAAAGCTTTTGGGAATGGGTATTTCTTCAAAGGTTACAGCTGACATTTTTACATTCTAAACCTGTCACAAATTATAAAAGAGTTATTTTGGTCCACCAGAAGGCAAATCTCCTTCCTAGAATATGACATCTAAGTGGATTGAAAGGGCCAACAACCGTAGATAACATTTGATGGTCACATTATGATATATCAGTGTTGTATTTTAGGATTAATGCTCCTGCAGAATTGTAAAAGTGGCATGCATCTACAAGAAATGTAAATGCAATCAAGACAAATTGTCTAATTACATCTGGGTTCATATCTTCTTGTCATACCAAGTGCTAATGGATTTAATATTGGCTCATAAAGTAGAAAACAAATTAAGCATGCTTCATAATCATTGCAAAATTTACTTCATGCATAATGCATACATCCTAAATCTCAAAGATCATTCATGTAACAATTCCCTAATGCTGCATCTGTTCAAAGTTGAATGTGGGATATTCCTACTTTTGTGTGTGTGTATGTGTGTGTGTGTGTGTGTGTGTGTGTGAGAGACACTTACATTGCATTCTGTTGTCAGATGCTTGTACAGTGAGCTGTAAAGACCTTTGCAGGTGAGCAATCATCAGATCATCTGTCTCTGCAAGCAATAAAAAAATGAGAAGGACGACTAGAAAAGTATTTGCTTGAGTAACATACTCCAATAAACTGGTTTATGTATAGTATAGGTTTCATTTTTTTTTTTGTACACTGAAAAAGAAGACATTTCCTTCTAGCTAGGGAATTTTTTTTTGAAATTGTGATCATTTGTAGGCAGTTTTATGTTTTAACATTCAACAAAATGTATTGTTATTTTACCAAAAATGCTGAAAGTAAAAAGAGTGAAGGACCCCAATGACTAATTAGACAAAAATCTAATAAATGTCTGTAAATTTGCCCCTTATATGTCTTTTTATGCCTGTGTTGATAATATATTGATAATAAAAATTCAAAATGTATAATGTAGTAACTTTGACTTTTTGCTTAAAAAATAAGCAACTTTTTAAAGACTTTACAGGAAATTAATAACCGGTGGGCTCCGAGCAGTTTTATGCCTAAAAGTATTTGAAAAAAAAAAAGTTAAACTATGCATTAAAACATATATGTAAGTCTGTGAAGTCCTTTTTATGGATTGTTATACCTGTTTTGATAATGTAGTGTTGAAATTAAAACCAGATTTAAAATAATATAGTAATATATTTAATATAGTAATATAGTAATATCTTTTATTTTTGATACAGAATTTTTGATGATCTCCCAATGTTGTCCAAAGTGCATGTGCAAGTCAGCAATTATTTCATCAGCAAGAAAGGAAAATGCCCAAAACAAATATAACCGTTATGTTCTACTGTATATTCAGACGTCATTTCTGTGACAATACCATGTTTCAGATTTGTGAGTTAAGGGTAGAAGAGAATTGCAAAGAGTTCAGTGTTTAGTATTAGTACATTTTCTTTCCTTTAGATCTGGGCTGAGTATCTGGAAACCAGTGGTTTCCCATCATTTATTCATACTGCCAATGTGGCTGTTCAAAATCAGATAGTCTTTTTGATCCTCTTCTCCTATGTGGGATATTCAATATTTATTGCTCCATTGCCCATTAATGTGCCAGACCTCGTTTTAGACTGAAACTCTATTTTGCCTATTATAGTAATAAAGAAAAGCTATTAAGGGGAAAATAAAAGAGGATTATTGTGAGAAATGAGTTTAGATTATGGCTTTATGGCACAGCACATAATTGCGTTTGCGCTTAAGGTTGAGAATTACAAACTTTGCTTTATCAACTTCTTGCAACGAAACCAGGCCTTTTCGCTTGACATATTTTCTCATGCAGAGTGTGACTTTAGGTAATAATGATGGCTAATGATTGTAAGCGTGTGGTCTAAATGTAAAATCTAAACAAAAATACTGTACTCAATTTTTTCTATGTTACATCCTAAACCATATCAGTTTTATTTTCACTCCAGAAAATTTGCAGCATGTAAGTTGTTGCTGTCAAGCGTGAAAAACAAAAGATTTATTCATATTCTGAATTGATTATCCTAGAAAGCATGCAAATCGTAATGCGGCAACACAATCTCACAAAGTTACTTTATAAGCAATGAAGCTGTGTAGCAACTAATAATGCAATAAGTAGTAGTAGTAATAGTAGTAGATTAAAGGTGCAAAGTTCAGATTCTATTTATTTAATTATCCATCCATCCATCCATCCATCCATCCATCCATCCTTCCATCCTTCCTTCCTTCCTTCCTTCCTTCCTTCCTTCCTTCCTTCCTTCCTTCCTTCCTTCCTTCCTTCCTTCCTTCCTTCCTTCCTTCCTTCCTTCCTTCCTTCCTTCCTTCCTTCCTTCCTTATTTTGTACACATACTTTAATTGGTGGAAACACTGTACTTGCGGTTTCTTTGTAAATACTAAATATGTCTATTTATTTAGCGATTTTACTGGGGCATTCTTGTAGAAATACAAACTCAAGATGTCAATAATACTGTCAAATTTCTTGTGTTTCCTAGTCTTCAAGCATGAGCACTGATATCCTCCCACACAATTTCTTGGATGTTTTCAAGGCACTGAGAATCATTGTTTAATTTCAGCAGCTCTTGACAGCTAGGGGAAGCACAGAGCTGTTGATAATAGACTGTATTGGTTGATCATCCTCAAAATAAAAAGAAAAGTTCAGGAGTTCTGGATCCAACTTGACTTTAAAGTCACAGAGACGTGAAAATGTCACAGGTAGTCTTTGGTGTAATACATCAAGGGACAGCTAGGCCAGAACAAGCAGCCACAGTAGACAGCCATGAAGTAAAAGATAAGAGACTCTTTTGCTGAGATGAAGGATGTCTTTTGTGTGAACTGTTCTTCTCGAGTCAAGAGAAATGACTAATGTGCCTCAATGTGAAATTGCAGAGGCATCTAAAAAAAAAAAAAAAAAAAATGTAGACTAGATGAAAAAAGGAAAGAATACAGATCCACCAATTAGAGAAGCCACAGCTGCATTGAAATGTCCATCCATCAACAAATGCTAGACATTAAATTCAACGTTTCTGAAGTAATGTGATATGCTGTTTCCAAATTCAAATGAGAACTGCTGTGTCCAGCGTTATTTGAAGTTAAAAACTCAGTTTGAAATTGCATCATTTAATTTCCCAGTTGTTTTTCCTTCCCAACCAATAAACTATTTATTTAGTTCAGTTCAAAATTGTTTAGAACTTTTTCACCAAAGCAAACTTTAGAAGTTTTGCACCCCATGATAAACAAACACTGGTCCATCTTTATTCTTAGTATATAGACATGAGGGAGACTGGGGCTAGTTGTCACATCGGGAAGTTAAAAGTTGTTACAAGGGTTGTATCTCAGTAACTATCGTGGTAACACTTTATTTTACATTCATGTTCCACATGTACACACTATATTAATTTCAATAACTAGGTACTACTAAACCTAACCATACCCCATGGCAATTTATAGTTACCTTGTTTTAAAGTGCACATACTTTAAAATAAAGTGAAACCATTCTATTTCTTCAGGAGTTTTCTTTAGATTTTCAAACATCAGTTAAAAATACCAATCATGTTATTTAAAGTACCTAATGTGCACTTTATAGTGTACTTCAAATCTTAAGTGACTTCCAGATAATAGTATTAACAAAATAAAAGGTTACTTAAGTAAACCTAACTACTATATTACATTTTTCATGAATATGTTTATACTTAACACACTTTTTGAAAAGTGCTCTTCACAATAAAGTCCATTAAAACATTCCCTTGAAAGTACATTTTGAAACATGTCTTAATCTTTTGTCATGCTTTAAATAAGTAAACTTTAATATGTTGGTCAACATACTAAAGCACATTTCAATGACTTGATTAAAAATGTAATTGTATTGTGTTACTGTCACTAAACTGAGATTGCTGAATCCGGCCAATACTTTAGGAGTATTGATGGCACAAACAGATGATGATAGGGAATAAATTGAATGACAGTCTTTCTCTTGCAGGTTGTGCAGGATGCAGATATTGGTGCTGGATGACAGGGCACACACCACTGGAGTGGGTAAGAATCACAGGTAACAATCCTCAATATAAACAAAAGGAAAATATACTAGGATATCAATCTTGATATGAGAACAGGAATTGTTGAGAAATTGTAGAGTCTTTCCTTGATCAAAGCCAGTGAAATACTGAGGCTGAGGTATGTGCTTTTATGTGGAGCTGATGAGGTGAGAAATTGGTGGTAGCTGTGGGTGATAGAGTGTTTGCATTTGGAAGCCAAGAGGGATTCTGGGAAATGTAGTAATGGAGATCGTGACTGCACTACCCCCCGCCTGGAAGATGTGTCCTTGTGCTGTGATAAATCTACAGTAAGGTGGGAGGGTGGTCACCCTGGAGGCTGAGAAGATGTGGCTCAGACTGAACAGGAAGGCTCCAGAGAAGTACCAACAATAGGGAACCAGAGAGATGCTGGTAGTTCAAGGAGCCTGGGAGGTGCAGATATAGTAGCTCAGGAAACCACCAGGGTGCTGTTGGTAACTCAGGGAGCCTGGGAGGTGCAGACAGGGCTTAGAATTTAAACAATGGCTAAGTGGCTAAACGCATCTCGTTGTCATGTAAGTGCCCTGTTCTTGTTGGACAGACATTTTAATTGCATTTTGTGTCTGTTAAGAGGCACAAAGACACCCTTTACAATTATGCCCCCATAACTGCCGTTTTAGCTGAGTGGGGGCTCTGGAAATAAACTTTAACAGCTCCGTGTTGCAAGCACCAATCCGGTTAGAATTATTATTTTTTTTGTATATAGACTGTACTCACAAAGATATAACAATCAAGATAAACTTTACAATATGCCTGAGTTGTCCTTTAATTGCAATTGACTGTTAGCAAAGACATGCACCCTTTAGTTACTTTTGCTATGTCAGACAAGCCAAGTCTAAAGTGAGACAACAGGACACACTTTTATAGTGTATAAAAGCATTCTCTGCTGAGATGCTAGGCTGCAAGTAATTTCCAGGTACACATTTGACATCAAAGACAGGGGCAGTGTTATTTATTTATTTTCTCCGAATCTGACAGGTACGGTAAATGTATATTCTAACAACAACACAATGAAAAGCGATTCAAAGCACAGTAAGCGTCATGTCACCACATGACAATATCTGGCTGCTACTGTATGTAGCAAAAGAAAAGCATGGACACATGTACTGAAGCTAGTACAGAAAAGGTCCTGGCAACTGCTTTGATACACTGACACAAGAAAAAGACTAGCTGAATGTGGGTTCACAAAATATACCCAAATGTGGATGCTCTGTGAATTATAAATGTAGGTGAAAACACATCATATAGACATGTGAGACATCATAAAGACCTAGTTCCAGACTACACTGAGAAAAAAAAGAAAAGGCTAAGCTAAATATGATAATATCTAAATTATTATGTATTTTTTTCAAAAATATTTGTAAATACCATTGAATCAACCTAAATCCACACCATCAAAACTTTATGGGTTAAATCAGGTGAATATACATTAAATGTTTCGTCTGATACATTTTAAACACCTCTTGTTGTTTTGCACTCCCACTGTGAGGCAAAATTGTGTAAAAATATAAATAAATAAATAAACAAATAAATAAATAAATAAATAAATAAATAACAATGCTGCAGCAATGCTGAACCTTCCATTGCTAAGACATTTATTTTTATATTTGATGGGAATTGTCTGGGTATTATTAGCTGTGCTTTAAAGGGTCAGCGGCTAATGGGGTTAAAGTTTAATTAGTTTGAACTTTGAGTGCTGCATAACAATGCTTGGAGTTGCTGATGCTGATGCTTTGAGTGCTGCTATTGAGGAGGGATATGTGGGTTAGGGACAGGTTTGGTGATTTGGGTAAGTTTAAGGGTAGATTAAAGGGTAAGGGAAGGGTCAACAGTGTAATTATACATGCAATTACATAAATTAATTACAGCTGTAATTGCACGCAGGTATTTTATATATATATCCCACCAGTGCATCCGGAAAGTATTCACAGCACATGTCGTTTCCCACATTTTGTTATGGTACAGCCTTATTCCAAAATTGGTTACATGTATTTATTTATTTTCCCCTCAGTTAAAAAAGCCCATAAAAAAGGCCCATAAAAAAAAAAAAAAAAAAAACTGTTTGAAATATTTGCAAATTTAAAAAAAAATAAAAAGGTAAAAACCACATGTACTTAAAGCTGCTGTCCGTAACTTTTTTTGTGTTCAAGATTTACAAAAAATATATAATGAGAATGTACAACATTAATCCATTTTCCAAACTGTGTTTTTGTCTTATCCTGAATCATTATGGTACACTTATAATAAGTATTTATATTGGGTCTATTTCAGGCCAGACTGGTAGGTACCGCTGCGGAGGAGCACAGTCCCTGGGTGATCCGCCATAGACATGAACAGAAAGAAGTAGCTCTGGCTCCAATGTTCTTCTGCAAGATGCATGCAGTTCTGTTTATTGACCACTAGAGTGCAAAAAGTTACGGACTGCAGCTTTAAGTTTTCACAGCCTTTGCCATGACCCTCAAAATTAAGCTCACGTTCATCATGTTTCCACTGATCGAAGGAATCGTCTGTAGACCTCCGAGACAGTATTGTATCAAGGGACATATATGAGGAAGGCTACAGAAACATTTCTGGAGCATTGAAGGTCCCAATGAGCACAATGATCTCGTTTGAAACCACCAGGACTCTTCCAAGAGCTGGCCACCTGACCAAACTGAGCGATCAGGGAAGAAGGTTCTTCTATGTGGAGATGAGAAACTTCCAGAAGAGCAACAATATCTGCAGCACTCCACCAATTAGGCCTTTATGGTCGAGTGGCCAGATGGAAGCCACTCCTCAGTAAAAGGCGCATTACAGAGTTTGCCAAAAGGTGTCTGAAGGACTCTCAGACCATGGGAAAAAAATACTCTGGTCTGATGAAACAAAGATTGAACTATTTGGCCTGAATGGCAAGCGTCATGTCTGGAGGAAGCAAGGCACTTCTCAACACCTGGCCAATACATTCCATACAGTTAAGCATGGTGGTGGCAGCATCATGCTGTGGGGATGTTTTTTCAGCTGCAGGAACAGGAAGACTAGTCAGGATCAAGGGAAAGATGAATGCAGTAATGTACAGAGACATCATTGATAAAAACCTGCTCCAGAGTGCTCTGGACCTCAGACTAAGGTGAAGATTCATCGTCCAACAGGACAGCACACAGCCAAGATAACAAAACAGTGGCTACAGGACAACTCTGTAAATGTCCTTGAGTGGCCCAGCCAGAGCCCAGACTTGAACCTGATTGAACAACTCTGGAGAGATCACTCCCCATCCAACCTGATGGAATTGCATATTGAAATTAAAATGTACCAATCCATGATTTATCTGTATTTTAAGAAGGGACAACACACACAGGTTTTATGGGCTCTTTTCATAGCTGTAATAATTTTTACATTTTCAAAACAGTTCATTTTAGTATAATTTATAAGCAGTTTTTCTCATGGGGAGAAAATGTTAAACCCCATTTTTAAATGGGGTTTAACCCCATTGAAAATGTTAACCCCCCCCCCCCCATTATTAGAAATGAACTAAGACAGTAAAAACACTAATGAGATTCATTTAGTATCTCATTTGTTTCTTATATGATTATATGGAGAACACATTCACTTTTGCTGAAGTTTCTTGCTTTTATTTTGTTTCCTAAAAAATAATTGACTTAGAGTTTCAGACAAGATCTTAATTGTGTTTCAAATTGTGCTAACATTTGACACCAAAGTTTGCATTCAAAATTTAGAGAGCTAAATATATCAAACATTTCTCATTATTTTGTTTTTCAAAGAATATATTAATAACACTTTAGTTTGGGGTCAATTCCTTCTCAATTAACTAGCAGCTTATTAGCATGCATATCACTTGAATATTGGCGGTTTATTAGTACTTATAAAGCACATATTAATGCCTTATTCTGTATAACCCTATTTCACATCCCTTAATCCCACCCAATACCCAAACTTAACAGCTTTACTAACAATTAATAAGCAGTAATTTAGTAATTTGGTAATTTAAAAGTTTGAGGCAAAGGTCATACACTGAAAAAAGTGTGATGACTTTACATGATTTAATTGTGTACATTGGCCTCACACTCTCAGAAAAAGGGGCGGTACCCTAAGGTACAAAAGTGAAAAGGTACATCTTTGTACCTTACTCACCCCTAAATGGTACATATTAGTACCTTAAAGGTACATATCAGTACTTAAAAAGTGCAAATTAGTACCTTAAAGGTACATAGTAGAACCTTAAAGGTACGTATTAGTACCTTTTCGGTTTTGTACCCTATAGGGTACCGCCCCAGTGACAGAAATGTACCTTTTTTTTCTGACAGTGCATGAATCAATTAAGTTATTTTTATTTTTTTTAATTTTTTTTTCATCTAACGTCAACATCATGGAATAACATTATTTTAAGTGTCCCAATTAAGTAGTCTTAACGTGTATTTTTATAAGGCTGCCTGACATGATTCAGGCATGAAAGTTTTATCTATGCATTCATCCACTTCAATTTCATATATTTTAATACTTTGTTACACAACTCAATTATAATACTGCATGAGCTAGTTGACAAACTTTTAGCAAGTACTAACTCACATTAGCATCTTGATTGCTAAGCCTTAAAAGCTCATTCTGCAAAGCTGTTATGATGAAGTCACTTTAGTCCACAGCCTAAGCAAATGCTCCACTCATCTCCCATCTCCACAATGGTAATCCAGTGTAATTTAAATGGTCCTAATAATTCCAACATAATTGAATATTAAACACAATCAAGACTCCTCCTTTCCCATCTTGCTCAAAAATACATAGAATATTACTTAAATAATAAATAAATTACTCTCTCTCTCTTGATTTAGCCATAGACATAATGCTGGGAACTAACAAGCCCTGCCCAGTTCCAGTTAATGCAACAACAATCATTCATGTAATCGCAACACAAATGGATTAGGTAAACTTCAATTTGACATGTATTTAAGTAGATTGAACACAATTAAATTAAGTTTGGACAAAATGTATAGCAATTGTGTTGCTTTAGCTAATTTTAAATAAGCAATTAATGAACAAACAGTAAAAAAAAAATATTTTCTTTCTTCAATGTGTTAGTTAATAGTGAGAATTGGACTCTAATCTAAAGTGTGACCAATACATCACATCAATGACATACACATCCGTTTTATATTAATTTAATGATGCATTTAAGAATATATATCATCTTTACTTTAAGTGTATGTCAACAATTGACGTACAACACTTCTTTCACTTTTTTTTTTTAACCAAAAGAAAGATAAAAACATCTGACACAAAGCTGATTCCTAAATTAATTTAAGTATCAAACACAAGTTCTGAAAAAATAAAATAAATGCAAGTCTTTTTTTTGGATGTATCTCAAGTTCTTCCTCTAATCCATGATTTTCATCCATCAGGCAAAATAGCTTGAAGTAATAACACATCTCCTCAACAACTGCTCGAGGAAAATTCATCTCCAAACCACAAACAGTGCCGTAAATTACAGCAGAAGCATGAGCAATGGTAAAAGTGATACTCTCCTCAGTAAGCACTATTAAATAAAAAAGGATTAATTCAAAGACTGAGACAAGCAAGACTGCTACTTGTCCAACTTTAATCAATTATGTCCAACTTTATATTTACCTTAAGTCCCATTTACGAATGAGATCCCCGTTAAGCGCCCCTGTCCTTTTCAGACGGAACGTCTATACATTTAAACTAATATGTTTTTTTGTTGTTGTTAGTATTAGATTGGGGGTCGAGCCCTTGAGTCATGTTCTGTCAAACAACAATGGCTCTGGATATAGAGCCCATTCTGCTGTGGTTTACCTAATACAAGCGTGGCTCTGGGGATAATGGCCTGGCAGTGACTAATCTTTCACTCTGCTGACGAGCATGTTTGTTTTAAGTAAGCAGATTAAACATAAAGGAATGAATAAGTGAGCTGCTTTTAATTTGTATGGATAACTGGTCGTGTTTCTATTCCTGGGACGTTGCACAGTGTAGATTGCTCTGCCATTCATTATTTTCCCTTGGTTTGCTTGCTTTCTCTCAGGACTACTTCACATGAAGGAGCAGAAAACAACCAAAGCAAGAGGGCCTGCTCTATTGAACTTGCTTTGGCAGTGCAGATATATCTAACTAATGAAAGCCTTTTAATTACTATTTTATACAAGTAAAACATTTATACAAGGGTTATTATAGCTTAGACAACACATGTATCAATTTTAGCAGTGTTTTATGTAACTTCAAAGGGTTTCCTGTAAAATGATTTGCTGCTCAAGAAACATTTCTTAATATTATAAAAGTTGAAAATAGTTGTGCTACTTATTTATTTACTTTTCTTTAATAATATTGATATTTTATATTAACCCTGATATTTTATATTACATTACTGTAAATGTCATGTCTTTACTTTCACTTTTGATCCATTTAATGCATTCTTGATGCAGAATTATTATTATTATTTTTGAATTAGTATCTATATATAACACATTTTGACGGACAGACAATAGATAGATGGACAGACGGAAAGACAATAGACAGGCAGATAGAAAACATTTAGGGGTTAACAAGACTATAGGCAGACAGACATGGACGATAAAACAAAAGACAGACAGACAGACATACAGACTTATTGTGTATTGTGTTAAGTATCGCGAGTATCTCTGTGTTCGGGTGGGTTTACCACATTACTATTGTGTATAAAATACACAATAAATACTGTATTATTTACTTGTTCTAAGTAAAGAATACTTTTTTAAAGCGTGGTTTAATTTGGTTATATCGTTTGACAAAAATGTACTTGAAACAGAATTGCAAAGTAAACTTCAACTACGTAGACTGATGAGTTTTACTCAGATAAGATCGATGGATGGAAAGAGGGATAGACAAACAAACAAAAGATCTGATTCAAATCCCTTTTGCTGTTACACTCAAGAGAGTGCTATTCATCGGTGCATGTCAAAGACATTTCAATTGTAAGTAAAAAAAGTGGTTTTGAAATCTATAAAACGACCATGAAAGGATGGGGTCTACATATTTACACTACAAAGCATCTAAGACTGCAGTGTTGAAATAAGCACTTTACTATTATGCTGCTGAAAAATACGCATGATCACCTACTGACAGCATAACACAACAGTCCGAACCGAGTCTTTTTCAGCAGTTGCTAAGCAATTGATTGGCTTTATCACAAAGGTGTAGAGTGCTCTTAAGTGGATGAACTCTGTACACTTCCCTCCTTTCATGCTTTTTGAAAGTTTTTTTTTTTTTTTTTGGCTTTAATTTTACAGAGAAGTCAAGAGAGATTAAGACAGAAAGAAATGCGGAATGGGATCAGGACAAGACGCAGACAGGATTTATACGTGTCCATGAGCTCTTTCATTTCTGTTTGCTTTGAGCTGCTTTCAAACAGCCTGTATTGTGAAAAGATTATACTAATCAACTCGACTTGACATGAACAGGTTTCACATGTGTTCCTTATTTTTGACAACACTAAGATTATTATGAAAAATTTGAAATAGCTCATTAATCTTCCAAGATTGTTGAGTTAAATGGGGGTCACAAATACACTACTGCCTAAACATTCAGGGTCAGAATATATATATATATATATATATATATATATATATTAGAGGATGGATACCCGACCCGAGCCCGACGGGTTCCGACGGTACCCGACGGGTCGGGCCGGGTTCGGACAGATATTTAGAAATGACGTTCGGGTTCGGGTCGGGCTCGGTCACGGTCACGTCAGCGCGAAAAGGCATTGAACCTTTTAAATTTAAAACTGCTTATTATGCAAGTAGCAAATGGGCCTGTTTAACTTGATGCAATGGTTTGTTTTTGTGATTAAAATACATGCATTATATAACCCTAACATCCGTCTTCCTGCATGCGGAAATTTGTTTATGTCGCCGTGACAACAACTCGCAACACGTGCGTGCATATTGCCCGCGGCATCCTCGTCATTCCAGTGAGCGCAACTTCAGCGCTGCTGGCAGCAGGACAGCCTTGAAGCCATCCGCAGTTGATGCAATCCTTTTTCTACATAAAACCTCGATTAGCCTAAACTTTGATGGATAGATTATGTAAATATATCCCATGTTGCAGTTTAGGAACCACAGTTTGAGAAAATTGGTAAGATGACTTTCATTTCAATAAGCATTTAAATTGTGTTACGTTAATGTTTTGTTCTGTTAGCTTGGGCCATTTTTAGCAGACCTTTGTTCATTTAATTTCAGTTGGCTATTTGATTGGGCTCTGTGTAACGTTTGATGCCCCGTGTGCGCGCTGATGCGCTCGTCTGTAAACATTTCAGAATGCCTTCCTTACAGTTGCTTAATAAAAGCGGGATTTCCACACAAACAAACGTGCGTGTCATTAGTATGAGGGGAAAAAATAGATTTTAACTGTCGGGCTCGGGTCGGGCTCGGACATAAATATTTGAATGCCTGTCGGGCTCGGGTCGGGTTCGGTTAGGCTACTGCTCTGTCGGACGCGGGTCGGGCTCGGACAGAAAAATGCAGCCCGATCCGCACTCTAATATATATATATATATATATATATATATATATATATATATATATATATATATATATATATATATATATATATATATATATATATATATATATATATTATTCTCTGAAATAAATTAATACTTTTATTTATATTCATTTTTTTAACAGTGAAGACATTTATAACCTTAAAAACATGTTTTTTATTTAAAATTAATATTGTTATTTAAACTTTCTTTTCAATAAAAATAAAATAAAAATGTATCATGATTTCCATTAAAAAATATTGTTTTCAACATTTTATGTTGATGATGATAATAAATGTTTTAATAATGTATTTTTTTCCATAACTGTTTTGAATATTGATGATAATAAATATTTCTTGAGCAGCAAATGATAATATTATAATAATTATGAAGGATGTGACTGAAGACTGAGCTATGATTCTGCTTTGAATCAAAAATAAATAATTAAAAAATATATTACAATGTTACTTTTTAATATAACTTTCAAATATAAAAATATGTTAAATTGTAACAACTTTACAATCTAATACACAAAATAACATTTCAAGATATTACAGTTTTTATGCAGACTTGTTGAGCATAAGAAGACAAAAAAATATTTTAAACTGCATAGTTTAAGAAGTTAGTATCTAGTAACAAACAAACTAAAGGTTGCATCAATCTGAATACCTCTTACAAAAAAAAAAAAAAAAAAGTATTATTATTTATTTTTTTCTCCGCAGTTCTCAAGAAACATGTTTAAATGTTTATTGAGCAATTTTCATCACTGACGTCGACTCCGTAACCCCCAGGGTGGTAAAGTCTTGCCTTATACGAGCTCGGGAGATTTATGTGCCAAATCCCTAAAATCTTACACGCTATCAGTTTGTGTGCAGCTCTCCATGCAGAGTCTGTAGTACAGGCTGTGTTCAATTAGGAAAGCTATTTCAATCTGGCCCTGCAAAGTCAGCATACATTAATAACCATGTTGCTAAAGAGCATGTCGACGTGGAAATATTTCTCATTCTGCTGACAGATGATCATAAAGGATGTTAAGACAGGGTTCATCATTCAGTCTCAGTTTTCCTTTCAAAGTAACCCAGAATGCGTCACATCATCACATGCTTGATTAAAGTGTTGCCTCCTCACACACTGACAATAAACCTGACACGTTTCTCCAGAAAAGAAAGACAGAGAAAACAAAGCAAAACGTACTATTACAGGTCATTCTTAGTATCGGTAATTGGGATAAAGACATTCATTTGTAATGGTAAAAAGATTCTAATTACCAGAAAACAATTCCTCCCTCTATAGATTTGTGGTGTGGCCCATAATTAATTGAATCCCTAATAAGCTCAAAAGGGGATCCACATGGTTTCAAAATCAATTTGCACTTTATGTAGAATGAATCCTATTAAATGAATTCATTCCTTTGGATTTCTTTTTCATGCACTTCCAATTATCCAGAACTTCTAGCTGCAAATTAAATTCATGCAAGACCTTCCTCCGGAAATGTGATAAATGAATCCTCAGATGACCAAAATTCAACACTCCAGTGAATCTTTTGTTCCTAAATAGATCTAGGCACCAAAAAAAAAAAAAAAAAAAACTTTGAGGACAGTCAGCAAGATCCCTGTGTGTCAGATCTCGTCCGTAATTTCATTCCGTTCCTGGGCATTTTTGAAGGCGTATGAAAAGATGAGCTATGTGATTTTAAGACAGCATACGGCAGGCGCATACAGTTATGCAACTATCAAATATCATCTTTTGTGCTTCACAGAAGAAAGAAAGTCTTACGCGTTTGCAACGGCATGCCGATGAGTAAATGATGACAGTGTTCATTTTGGGGTGAACTATCCCTTTAATGTTGCTCACAATATTTAACTCCATAATTCTGCTGTCTTGTGATTGTCTGAATCATCCTTAAACCTCAAGGTATCTGCTGCTGTCGCTCTCAGCACCATAATTGCCACGTACAGCTGCATTTACTTTATAGTGACTGAATCCGTAGTTAATTACACACAGTCTTTCCAAAACCCTGCTTGTCTTTTATTTCCAGAGTCTCTGTAATGTAGTCCTCCTACACTTTTGTCTATGGGATTGACAAAAGGGACACAAGATAAACACTTGGAGTGAAATACTGTCAGCCAAGAAGTCAATTGGACTGTCTCAGGGTTGTTGACAGGCTACTAGTACTCAACATAGTTACTTTCATCTCCTTTTCCCTGCAGGAAAAAGCTGGATCATGCATTGCCAGGCAAGGTTAGCCGAGTTCAATAATTTTGCGAGGTAGTGCAATTTCCTCTGACTGTCAGTCTCGCTATGCCAACTCTTATAAAACATGGTTATTCAAGTGTCCTATTAGTATACTTATTTTAAACAAAAAGTAAGAAAGTATACTTTCAGTCTACTTTTTTATGTCCAAAATATACTTAAAATTTATATTGACAGAAAAGTCTAAGGGCCCTATTTGAATGATCTGAACACATGGTCTGAAGCACATGGCACAGATCCACTTAGGGTGTGTTCCAGTCCACTTGTGCTGGTTTAATGACAGAAACAACCTAGTCTCTCAATGAGTCATGGGTGTGTTTTGGGGCGTAACGTCCAATCAGAGTCTAATCTCCCTTTCCCTTTAAAAGCCGGTTGTGATTTCACCATGGCGGATTCACTATTTATTAGAGGTGACCCCGACTAAGGATTTACACATTCGAATCATAATTTTCGAATCTCTCTATGGTCGACCGAAAGTCGAATCATCTATGTGTGTGTGAACCATAGACCAGAAAAAAATAAACGGTATAAACGGGTTGGGAAAGGCAGGACACTAGTCAGCAGGAGGCTAAGACTATTTTTATTTTACTTCACACACGGCACACAGCCAACACTTTTAATAAAGTGATCAAAACTAGGCTACACTACACATTGGTAAATTAACCGTTCTCTCACAACATTTAAAAGCCGCGATCGAAACACAGAACATCACACAAATATATAAAAGAACATTTTGATAAATAAACCTAAAAAAATACCTGCCTGTGCGTTTATATGCACATTCTTAAGCCGATTGTGCCTATAGTATAGGGGGTCGCACACCGGACTGAAGCTCAGCACCGTCTCTCTCACACCAGGCAGACGTGAACATTATATACGCGCGAGCTCAATTTTGAATCGACTTCTGACAGAAGAGCTGCACGATGAGTGTATCTTGTAGCACAGGGTGAAATCAGTATGTGCATTCACGATTTGAGGGAAATATACATTTAATCGCGGGGACAGCGCGTTGAATTCCGCCATCGGTGTATTTGTGTTTGATTTTTAAAGGTGCGCGCGTCCAGTGCGAAGCTCAGTGCCCTTAAAGGGGCGATCGCTCAGCGCCGCAACACGTATTTATAACACTAATATTGAGCACCCATATTGCCAAAATGGTATAATCCTCGTTTCATAACACCCTCGAAGATTCGACCATGAGATCAGTGATCGAATCCGGTCCTGCATATCGATGCATCGAATCTTCGACTATTAGGGGTCACCCCTACTATTTATATGCCAAAATTTGTGAGCAGAAAGACTGTGAGCGCCTCCTTTTATTTTAAAATTGAAAAATTGGTTGTGTGCAGCTTGGCATCCCTGTGTGTGTAAAAAGCAGAATGTACGCATGTTGTGCACCCGCCTATATGCATATATTACTAACGCATCCTTTAAATAACACAAAAATACAGCACCACTCACTTTAGAGCAGGGTTGTATTGGTCAATGGCGCTGTTGTTTTCAGTTCCTCTGAATAGCAATACTCCAAATATGCGCCTGAACACACCTGGTTTTCAGACCAGTGAACAGAAGGGCATGAGTGCATTTGCCATTTAAACAACGTGGCGCTGGTGCGTCGGCTGAAACTAGGAAAAAAAACATGTATGATGGGGCCCTAAGTTCATTTGGCCTATCCATTGTGCTTAAAATATTAAGTACACTTGGCTTAGTTATGTTTACTCTTGATTAAATAGCCAATTAAATACTTTTTTTTCCCGCATTGTTTTAAATAGTGTATTATAAATTTGCATTGTTTGAAAATATTGATTTAAAAGGTAACACTTTAGTATGGGGAACACATATTTATCATTAACTTTGACTTGCACATCAATAAACTCCTAATTTACTGCTTATTAATAGAAGGTGTTCTTGTAGCATTAAAGTTTAGGTATTGGGTAGGATTAAGAGATGTAGATTATGGTCATGCAGAATAATGCATTAATATGTGCTTTATACGTACTGCTAAACAACCAATATTCTAGTAAAATCCATAAAAAGCAACTAGTTAATAGTGATAAATGTGCTTCTTCTAACATTATAATTAGATTTCTGGAGATACTGAATTAGTTAATGCTGATACAAAGCAAATGATATATTTACAGAGGGAAGCCCCTTTAAAAGTTTGTGTTTGTGTTTGCAAGTTTAAGTGTTTGTAAATGTGGAGATGACTTGAAGCTGGAGGCAGATGTGCTGGGACCTACATGTGGGCAGTTTATTATCAGAGCACATCCATTTCTATACGCCTACCACAGTAATTTCAGGTAACTTGGGGATATTGCTGTATCACACCTTATATGGAGCATAACAACTGGGATATAAGAAAAGAGATACAATGAGTCTCCCATGTTCTTTTTGAAAATTGCTTAAGTCATGGAATATAAGAAATATGAGTGGAATAAAGCTTTAAACAATGACATATTTACCACATAAGACTGTCTGTCTGTCAAAAACATGCATTTAAAAACTTTAATTAAACAGTGCTACTAAATTAGTAGTGGTTAACGATTATGTGAAATAATAATGTACAATTAAATGTATTGTATCAATATCAGCTGATGTTAATCCAATATTTACAATATATATATATATATATATATATATATATATATATATATATATATATATATATATATATATATATATATATATATATATATATATATATATATATATATATATATATATATATATATATATATATAAGGGCGGTCAACGTTAACTCGTTAACGCATTAAAATAATTTAACGCAACTATTGCGAATAAATTACAGAAGTACGTTACACTGAGCATCTGCACCTGTGAACCCTGGTAGGAGGAAATGTCCATTCTAACCCGATTCTGAGTTTGTGAGTTTAAGCCATTCAACTCTGGGAAAGTGTTCAGTGATCCAGTAATCTAATTCATTCTAACAATTCGTCCTAAACGGCCAGGCTGATTAGGCTACACCAGACACATCAGAGAGAATAGACTCACAGTGTGTGTTTTATTGAATTGTTCATTTCAGTGTGTGCTTTGCTTTTAAAACACGAGCTCTGTCGTATTCTGTGATTGTTTCTGAAAAGCGCAATTTTGGTGTCGTACAGTAAGCGTGTGAGAGTCCCTGATGGACAGAGAACGGTGTGCACTCTCTCGATCACTGATCTCATGCAGCATTCATGTACATTTCAGTACATTTACGTTGTTTCCACACATGCTCAGGAAGGATAATGTTTGATTTGTCATGTGTGAATGTTAGTGATGACCGGTTCGCGAACAAATCGTTCGTTTGAACTGCTTCTTTTTAGTGAACTAGTTCACCAAAATGGACTGACCATTCCAAACAGTTTGCGTCTGTAAGCACTAATCCACACATTTCTAAAGTTGTTCACTTTTTGATGTGTATGGCTCTCCCTCTGACTCGAAATAAACCAACATCCCGAAGTTATTCAGTTAACAGTACACTGACTTAACCTACTGTTAAGCGAGAACTGATGATGATAATGAGCACAGATCCGATGATATACTGAGCATGCGTGCAGCCGAGGAAATGCGCTGTGGTGTTTTTAGTGATCGTAGGTTTTTGCAGTCAAAGCGGTTGATTTAGGAGTTTTTTGGTGTCTCTGTGTGGTTCTGTTCGGTATCGCAGCTTGAGAGGCCAACATTTAAATGTCCATTTTACATAAAATGTCTAAAATTAAAATCTCGTTGTTGTTGCTCTGTACACATACAATGGGATGAATTCTGTAAAGGTTCTTTAGTAATTCTTTTTTTTTCTTCTTTTCATGGTTGCTTAGATGTGTATAAATTTAGTATATAATATAATTATATGGTCTCCTTATATTTGGTTATTTGGTTTCCTTTTGGAGCCTCCAATGATCCTTGAAGCTTGCAGAAAATACACATATATTTCCACTATATTTCTATCTAGGTTGAAAGTCGTTTCTGTTGCAGCTCTGAAAGTCAGTGAATGATTTTTTCCTTCTTTGAAATGTTTTTTGTTGTTGTTGTTGCAGACAGTCTATCAGGAATCACTCTCATAGGGTCATATACATTTCCCCAACTTTTTTTGAACACTGCTCAATTCATAACAAAATGGAAGAAGACTGTTCTTAGGCACAAGTGTGTGCACCCATAGCCATACTTTGAAAGTATGTTTCAGTTAAAAAAAGAAAGAAAATCAAGATTAGTTTAGTTGGCATACACTTGGTGCATGTCTTATAAAATATTAAAAATATAAACGTCTGGGAGAAAGAGAAGAGTAAAGTGGGGAGAATATCAGATGTGTATCAGTGTGTTGGATCCGTGCATCCGGCCTTAAAGTGACATCAGCTTTGTAAAGAGCTTTGTAACTTATATACAATTTTTTAAATTAGTTTTTAGTTAGTCGTATGGTAGTATGCCAGATGGAGCATCACTGAATGACTTAAACCATGATGACATGATGTGCATTTATACAACAATAATAAAATATTGCATTGGCATAAAAAAAGGAAATTTACTTTTATACTTAGGTACTTTTGAAAACAAATACTTCTGTACTTTTACTTGAGTAAAAATCTGTTTTTACATCTTTCACTTGTAACAGAGTAATATTTGACCAGTAGATCTTTTACTCAAGTACTAGAGTTGTGTACTTTGTCCACCTCTGTTATATAATATTAATGACAGTAACTGATATAGTATACCAATATATAATGCATCCCAATTTAAAAATCAAAAGTTTTTGTTTGTATTTGTATTTTTTATTTTATTTTGTATATTACTTCAGACTAATATGTTGTCTTGGGGCTTTCTTTTTTAGTTAGAAAGCGGTTCTGCACCAACTCCAAAGTTTTTTTGTTGAATAAAATATTTGATATGTTTCCTTTTGGCTTTAGGAAATGATATTCTACAGAGACTGTGCTTTTCAAAGTATTACATGTACACTTTGGAGATTCTGTAGCACTGGTTCTTTTAGACTTGAGCACTGCCTTTGATATTATAGACCACAATGTTCTTTTGTCCCATTTAGAACAGGTGGTAGGTATAAATGGATCTGCCCTACGCTGGTTTCAATCATATCCAATGCCATCTCATGACCAATTTGTACGTATTTGTACGATGTGGGTAATTTGTACGACCTCACTCATATGGAATTGTGGATTGACTCATATGGATTCATATAATGCCGGTGCTCAATGTGCTGTACAGAAATAAATAATCAATGAATTAAATTCAGACACGGACAAAGAAAAGCCACAAGTACAACAAATCATGCAAGATATTATGAATTATAAGCCAAGCCAAATTAATTTTAACTTAAATTTAAAAATGGATAAAATGGGAGTAGTTCTGATTTGAATAGTGTTACATCTGTGACTGTATTCTCGGATGTGTTGCTGTTTTTCTCTCTTCCCGTTGTTTTCCATTGTCTCTCCTCCTATTGTTTCTAATAGGTTGTTCCGCCCCAAATTGGACGTGACGTCAGAGAGCGCTGGTTGGTTACGGCGGTGCGGCGGTCCTTTAAAAGAGGAGCGGAAGCGCGTCATCGACAGAGGGAGAGAGCTAGAGACTGATCCATGTGATTTTAGTCCTGTGTACTGTTGTAAAACACAAGTTGTATGAGTGAATTACTAGTGAGTGAGCCATTGGTGTTGTTCTTTTAATTTAAGTTACTCCCTCTCCTTTATCACTTGTTTTTGGTTACTTTAGTGGCATGTATGCCACGGTTATATTATTTGTTTGTCATTTATAAACCGTAGGGGCTAGGTGCCTTTTATTTTGTTAACTACATTTTTTCTCCTGTTTATGTTTAGTTAGGGAGATAGGTAAGACATTGTATTTTTCTTTGGTTCTATTTTTTGTTTGACAGGGAATTTAGTTTCTCCTGGTATAATTTAGTTGACTTTTTGTTTGTTATTTTGGCCTGGCCTAGCCCCGAAGTTATCCCTGAGTTTTGATTTACTTTTCATTGTTGACTTGTGGCAATACTCACCTTTTTGTCCTCACAAAGAAATTAAAATCAGGAACCCGAGAACGTTCCTTTTAAACGTACTCTGTTTTGGGACTGTTTTTTTATGTTCACCCCTGCACCCCTAGACCAGGGGTCGTAACAATATGTAAGCTATTCTAAAGTCTCAGAGAAGCTATGGAAAATGCCTGCTTACCCCAAGACTTTAGTCTCATTTTAGGGAACGACTAAGAGCCTCTGATTGGCCAACCTAAGGTTCTACCTTTATATAAGGGGCATTAAAGTCAATGTTCATTTGATCTTTTTTTTTTTTCAATTCATATACGTTGCAATTTCCCGTTTGATTATTTACCAAAAAAGAGGGTGTAATACATTTCCAGAAACAATTGAATTTCCCCACATTGACAGAATTTAATTTACAGTTGACCCCGCATATATGCATTATGTATGCATGCAAAAGTCTTTTCAGTGTAGCTGAACTGCATTATGCATTGGCTGCTTGCTTGCAAGGTAAGCAATCCCTGTTTGACTAATCTATGTACTTCACTGAAGTTCTCATTCTCTAGTCGATGCTAATTATCTTCCTCATGCTACCTGGGATGAACGTAATCTGCCATCTGCTATGCTGTTGCTCATGCAACTCCTAACCGTGAACCTAGTGAGCTGCCAATTAACTTGGTGTAATCATGTGCCTTGATAAATTGCTAAATAAAAATAAATGAATTCATGAAAAGTGGTAAAAATTCAATGAGTAGTTTCTTCTTGATCTGACACGTTAAAATTAACTTTGTTGTTGCAGCCTAATGTAGTCAGGCTGATCCAGTCATATTACACTTGCACACCAGTACATCTTAAAGGAATAGATCACTAACCATTATTTATTAAGCATCATTCTGTTCCAAACCCATATGATGTCATCTTTCTGTGGAACTTGCATAAACACACACACATTTTTTTAATTTTTTTTATGGAACATGGGTAATAGTTTCTGACGGATTTGGTAACACAAAAGAGTATAGATATAGAAATACGGTTTCTTACATTTATGGGACAGTTCATGTTAGATTTGTGGATGAGACTGAATACAATTGTAAATTAGGTCTAAAACGTTTTGAGTATGTCCACTTTCGACCACTTCAAGAGGTGGTCGAAACGCCTACTGACTTAACGTGTAAACATTATGGGAAAATTATAAAAAAAATAAATAAATACATACATTTGATCATCCATAGATTCAGCCCCTCCATCCTCTCAAATAATCTGGACAGTAGTGGTTGACAACAGAGACTAAGAAATGAGTTTTGGTGTGCAAATGCTACGCAGTTTTTCGCATGCATATGATACACTTTATGTGCATATGACACACTCTTGTGTCACCCCGACTGAGTCTGGTTTCTCCCAAGGTTTATTTTTCTCCATCACACCCTGATGGAGTTTTGGTTCCTTGCCACTGTCGCCTTTGGCTTGGCTTGCTCAGTTGGAGACACTAAAAATATGATTAAAGTTATTCAACTTAAGTTATACAAATAAAATGTATGAATTAGGTCTTATTTAATTCTATAAACTATAATACTGATCTGCCAACATTGTCGCTATATGATAAATTAAAATAAGCTGATAACATCACTGTTTTCTCCAGTACGACTGTACAGCCAAATCTAATTTTGTTGCAATATTATGCGGTTTGACACTGTGAAGCTGCTTTGACTCATTCGTGATTGTAAAAGCGCTATATAAATAAAGTTGATTGATTGAAGTAGGATAAAGCCTAGTTCAGACTGCCCAATTTTTGCCCCGATTTTGAGTCGCCGACAGGTTTTGCGAAATCGGAGACAAAAGCCCGAGATCATCGGCAAATCGGTGCTCGTGCACGCGAGTGACAATCATGCAGTGTGAATAATCAAAGACGTGATCAGAGAGAATCACTGACGCTGGTGAGATATCTGGCATGCTAAATATCTGGATCTGTCAGCGATTCAAACTCCTGCTGTGTGAACTGCGTTCTGACTGAAAATTACATCGGCGATGACCGACAGCCAATGAAAGAGTGAGATACAGGGCAGCAGGAGGTTCAGGGAGGAGAAATAGAGCAGAAAATGAGTATTTTAATAGATATATTTACAATTCTATCAAACAGAAACAAAGCCCAAACATTTGCACATCCAGCCGCAGCAGCAGCACATTACACAGTTATTTATTTACCTCAAGCTGTCATTGCAGAACACAATCCTGGCTCCCTCTATCTCTCCAACAGTTTCTTCTGCCATAATCTTTTTTTTCTTTTTCTCCACAAATCAGCGCACATACAATTTGAAGCAAACTTTGTGCAGTTTATCATTTTTAATAACAATTCCAAGTCTCGCGCGAGAACGGTCTGACGCACATGCGATCTTGCGTTGTTTACTTGTCACATCGCACGTGAAGTTGGGAAACGTAGTTTTCGCACCGGAGAGAGAGAGAGAGAGAGTTATTGGCGATTCTTCCTCTTGTTCAGTCATGCAGTGTGAACTCCTCAGTCGTCAAACCATCGTGCAGTGTGAATCGTGCAGTGACTGAATGATACCCCAGATAGTCATGCAGTGTGAAAAGAGCAGTGACCCAACGAGTTTGAAAATCATGCAGTCTGAACTAGGCTTTAGGGTGGTGGGGTGGAGGATTCGTACATATAATACACCATAAAGTGCATATCATATGTATGTGAAAAAATGCTTTTTGAAAAAAAACTCATTTTGGCGTATACATTCCACAAGATTGCACACTCGTACTATTTATACGCATTTTCGTGAGATCTGGCTTGACTGAAGGGACGGAACTTAAATGCAAACACAGATGACACTGATTAAATGAAGCCCAGGTGATACAGATAACGATGATTAATGAGACAGCTGATACAACTGAATACAAACAGGGAGCGGGAAACTCAGATCCACTTATCCATGCAATGCTTCTGTTGTGCCCCACTCCACTTTATTCCGATGGGTGACGACAAGCAACTTTAACACGGCCACATAGCATTCGGGGAACGCAGCGCTGCATTTGAACCGGGAACCGTCACAACATCACGCTTAGAGTCGTGTTGCAAAAGTGGATCTCCACAGTACGACAAAGGAATATGTGACAAGTAAATTGAAAGACAACAGGTGTGTTGGACATCGACTGAGGCTGGATGGAACCGATCGGCGAGAGTAGCCGCGTGCAGACGGGGAGGAGCTGCAAATGATAAACATGACAATATAACATCGTAACTACATAAAAATTAATTTTACCGTTATAAAAAAACAAAAAGAGAACTGATATATGAGCATTAGTGAAGCTGAAGGTATTAGAATAAACACGAAACGTGATCGCTGTCATGCGGTGAATCCAGACAATCGTGGAACAGCGGTGTCATCATCAGAGCTCGAGCAGATCTGGAGAAACTTCTCCGGCTGCATTAGCCGGCTGCTCTAGAATTGGTCTTGCTGTACTTTGATGACACACATCACAGTCACGTGGCGTCGGCCTGCCTCAAGTCCAAAAATTTTTTTCTAACGGCATGCACCGCTGCAAAACAGCCGCAGATTGTTCTGTGCATCACTGAATCAGTCGAACAAGCCTAACACAAACTGACAGTCATGTGACAACATCAACCTACTTAGTATTCCTCAAGCAATTCATTATAAACAATATAACAAGACAAAAAATAGTCCTGTTTTTTTGTAAAAGGGTCATGTAAGTGTTATTTCTTTTCTTTCTTTTTTCCCTGCAAAACAATAATTGAATTTTGATGACTGAATAAGTGCAATTCCCCACCGACATTTAATTCATTGTTACTACAGGGAGAAAACTGAAGAATAGGAATAATCATCAGCAAAACTTGAAATGACTGCAGATTTTGATTCTGCCTCATTTCGTTGTCACGTAAATTCAAATGTGCTTTTGCGCTTTGGCTGACGCCGAGCCAGAGACACACACGATCAGTGCTTGTCACATATCACAACTATTCAGTGTTTGCCACCACATAATGTTTATTTAGGTTCCAGTAAATGCACTCAAGTACTAGCAAAACATACACACTGATGTCGATGGAAGCACCAATAACAATCCTTTCAGTTATAATTTGACCGTGTTTTATTGATATCAGAAACACATTACATAGTTAACTATATAGTTTACTCTATTCTTGTCCCAGTTCACCGGCCACTTACTTTCATGTATTTCGTGAGACGTGGATGAATTTACGTTATGTAAATCTGACAGAATCCTTCCCAGAGGAGTTGAAGCTGTTATAGCGGCAAAGGGTGGGCCAACTCCATATTAAACCCTAAGAATGGGATGTCATTAAAGTTCATGTGCATGTAAAGCCAGGCGTGCCAAAACTTTTAGCAATATATTGTTTATAGGAATTTCACATGAAGTACTTATTAAGGCACCTATCATGACTCTGGATACAGCCATATTAGTATTGATTCACCTCCCAATGTGCTAGCATAGTAAATTGGCATGTATGGGCTAAAGTACCTGGCAGCTGATAGTAGCTGCGTTTAGCCCACAGCTGTGAGATTAAGCCAGTGCCTCTGAGCTTAGCGGCCGAGCTCATTTAATATTGCTACCAGTGTTCATTAAGGACTCAGAAGGAGGTTGGGAATTTTCCCTTTAAGATAAGAGCAATCAATGATTACCTGAGAAAGATGTGATTAAGCAGCCCCCGCTCCGGTGCACCACCCCTACCTGGATCCGGGCGAGGCAGTTATCTTTACTTATTTAACTGTGGTAAAGCCAACTCGGGGGAATGACAGGTGCTGCAACAACACTATTGATTTGTTCTGCAGGCCTAAACAAAGTCCCATTTGAGTTGCATGAAGAAAATTCTTATGTGGAATACAGAACAGCTTCAAACACAACTAAAAATTCCAAACTGTTCGTCTGTCTGTATTTGCATTTTGAATGCTTTCTTGATCATATTTTATTTTTGAATCAGAAAGCAATGCGTCATGACCCCTTAATTGGTGTGCTGAGGAATAAATCCGTCTATAGAGAGCAATCTTTGTGAAATTAGTTTATTACAGACAGATTTTTTTAATTTTCAAAACAGAGGTTGTGCCATGCAAGGAAGTGGCAAATTATGAAAGATGCTTTTTAACTCTTTAAAAAAATTGACAGTCACCACCAGGGTTTTTGACCATTTTCACAAACATAATAGCCCATGGAATATTTTGGTTTATGAATATCTGAGCATGCAAACGATAAACGATTTTTTATTCTAGCATCATGCATTCTTTTTATTTTATCAACATCCAACTAGAATGTTTAATAAAAAGATAGAAGCTACATTTTGAATTTCACATTTGCTAATAGAAGCATTGAACCCACAGCTAAGAAAGTCACGTTTTTGTGAAAGATTACATCCAGATCAGATTAATATCGATGATCAAACACAGATGGAGTAGATCGAGTCTATCAACAGTCTTGTAGCTCGTCCTGGGTCCACATCTCATTCAGTAACATTAGGCAGTTTTGATTTATATGCTGTTTAATGTTGGTGATCACGTTATTTTTCATATGTATCTGCGTACATGCGTTCACTTGTTTTACTGCGTCTTCCTCACAGGTGTTTTAATCAGGAGATTCTGTACTCTAAAAGCCCAAAAAATTTTGTTTGCCAGGGAAGCGCTTTCTCACAAATAACGGAGAATTCGGTGTTTGGCGGACAAAGAGTTGAGCAATTTCCCACTTCTGCACTGTAAAAAATTATTTAGAAAAAAAGTTACCTGGTTGCCTTAAAATTTTGAGTTCATTGAAATTAAAATTGAGTTATTACGATGAACATTTTTTGAGATTTGACAACATTTATTAAAATATTATTAAAAGATTTTGTAAGCATATTGGGGAATTGTGTGTGTTTTATTTCTGATGACGCAGTGAAACATGCCAAATAGTGCTATTTTCACGATTTATCAAAGTTTTTATGTTGTTCAGATACAATAATATTTTGATTTTCTATTTATTAAACAAATTTCCTTCATTGTATCAACTTAATATTATTTCAATAAACTCAAAATTTTAAGGCAACCATGTTACTTTCTTTAAGTTAAACCAACAAAAAACAACAATAGTTTTTTTACAGTGTGTATAACACTGTACTTTATTTTAGAAACACTTTGCCATTCTTTGATGATCAATGTCTCAATTGTCATTTCAAATCCTAAACATTGCATTAAAAGTGAGGTGTCTTTTTTAAGGTTAAAATAAAATATTTGTTCCAAATTAAAATCCAGAGAGAAGTAAGCCATTGTTATGTAGATTTCTAAACTCTGTTTGTTGACCAGTCTAATTAACTCACATTGACTCAACTAATTGCAGTTAGTTGCAAAGAGTTGCATATTAAAAAAAAAAAAAAAAATCTTATTTAGCAAATTATAGATGAAATTGGTTGTTTTCTATTCATCAAAGAATCCTGAAAAACAAAATGCATCAGTTTTAACAAAAAATAATAAAATAAAATATTAAGGAGCACATCTGTTTTCTACTCTGAACAATAAGAAATGTGTCTTGAGCAGCAAATAATCATATCAGAATGCTCATGTGACGCTGAAGACTTAAGATATAATTCTGAAAATGTAGCTTTGTCATCACAAATACATTACTTCAAAACATATTTAAACAGAAAAAGGTCATTTTAAATTGTAATAATATTACACAGCATTACTGTTTTTCCTGTATGTGACAATGGACCACGTCATAAGGGTCAATCTTTTGTAATTGAGATTTATACATAATCTAAAAGGTTATAAGGTTTGTTAGGATAGGACAATATCTGGAATCTGAGTGCGGAAAAAAATCTAAATATTAAGAAAATCATCTTTAAAGTTGTCCAACTTAAGTCTTTAGCAATGCATATACATTTATGATATATTAACGGTAGGAACTTTACAAAATATCTTCATATAAATATTATAATGATTTTTGGCATAAAAGAAAAAATATATATATATCTTGACCCATACTTGGCTATTGCCACAAATATACTCGCCGGCTTCTGACAGTTTTTGTAGTTCAGGGTCAACTATTATTGTTTTTACTGCATTTTCATCTCTCTCTAAAAAAAAACAAAAAAAAAACCTTTCCAATATTTTATATTGACCCAAAACTTCGAAAATTAGTGCATGTTGTTTAGCGACATTAGTGGCAACACAAAATAACTTTAGCTTTAAAGGAAAGATTTAGAGTTGTTTCCTGATCACAAAATCCAATTTATTTCACAACACTGGATATAGTAGTCCTCTAATTCAATTTCTGCCCAAAGCTTGCAAACCAGATAAAGATTGAACAAAACCATACTTCATTTCTCCCTCAAAATAGTACCAGAGCCTCCTTCTAGAGCCAGGACTTATAAGGCAAATCAAACATGACCCTGTCATTAGTGCATCAATGCTGACCTCCTTAACCTCTGCTCCTCTGAGCTAAAGTGCACAAGGTGTCAAGTAGCAATTCAGAGACTGGAAACATTCACAAGCCCAGTCCGTCCAATGCATTTGGCTGAGATGCCAGTACAAAGGCAGAGAACAGCTGTCAAAGCGCTGAGTGACTGTGACCGCAAGTGAAATCACTTTACATATGCCATTAAACACAGCTGCAAACAGACTGTTGAGTTTTTGTTAGGATTTTGTTAGTAGGTTGAAATCCTACTGACTGAATACATGCACGCATTCACGGGAGGATGCGATGCACACAGACTTGTTCTTGTATTGCCTGAATGAACATCCAAACTCATGTCCATTGTCCCAATTCATTGTAAAAATAAAACATTCATCACTCTAATAGTAACTTGACATCACTTTTACAACAACATTACACCGGGCTATAAGCTATAAAACATTTAATATATCGTAATAACAAAAAAATGTCAACATAACTTATACGCTTACATACAAATACAAATTATTTAAGTGCATCAACAGTTTTCAAACTGAGCAAACATAGTTGGGCCATCTCCACCAAACATATTACTATTGGAACATATTTAATGTCAACTTTTCAATGTCAATGGATCAAGAGACTACAAAACTAAACTAAGCCTATTGTTTGTCTAAATTCCAATCCATTTAATATAGCAAAAGGAAATTGTTTCACAAAAAGTTTCTTAGTATGACAAAATATTTCAACATGCATTTAGCATTTTTGTAGGCCTTTTCTGATGCAATAAAATCTGTTTGGTATACTCAGCTCAACTGTACTATTGACTTTTGAATTGAGTTTCCCCACCTGGTCTAGCATGGATGGATATATATATATATATATATATATATATATATATATATATATATATATATATATATATATATATATATATATATATATATATATATATATATATATATATATATATATATATATATATATATCACGTAATATATATACACACACAGCCTACTCTGAATTGTGCAGTTGCACAGCATCTTGCAGCATTTTAAATGCTGTTTTGCCAGGCACAGTGGACAACCCCTGCAATTTCTAAGTCTCAGCTTCTTTGGCCCCCCATGTGAATATAAATTTTCCTGTATATTGCCTCAAAATTGCCGTCCTAAATCATTGGCTGATTTTGTAATGAAATGTAAATGGGATGTAGAGGAAATTTTATCAAGGTTTTAAAGTTGTTTATTAGATCATAACCACCAGTTTTTAAAAGCTCCATAAGTTAAGTAAAATTGCAACTTGTGTGAAGCCTCCAGTGGTTTAACTTTCCAGAAGTGTTGATGAAAATTTGGCAGGGTGTATTTTGAAAGGCAATAGACAGAGAAAGAGGGGAAAAAAAGTCATTTTGAATCTGTCAATAAATATGATGAGTGCTTCATCTACATCTGAGAACACTGCTGACCTTCAAAACTTCTTAGTAGGCATTTCAGCCAAGTCTTCCACAATGTACACAGTTATAACCATCAGATAAAATTTAGTGCTCTGTCTTTATCTTAAATAAAAATGTATCTCAATCATCAATGATATTTGCCTGTGACCTCATAAAACCAAAAAACAGATGGGAAAAAAAAGAGCAAGGAAAAGGAACATTGGGCATATTACATATTTGGGGGGGGGGGGGGGGGGGGGGGTGAAACACTCAGTTTCAGTCAGTGTCATGTCAATCTTCAGTACCTCTAGAGTAGCATTGCATCCTGCATATCTACGAAAAGTCTTTATTTTTTATAATTATATAAGAAAGATGCGCTGTTCCGAGTCTTCCCGAAAAAAGCCGAGCGGGTGGGGGCGTATCGTGTGAGCGTAGCTAAATAATGACGTGTGCGCGCCGCTGTTATTGTGTTGAGTGCGTCGTAAAGCTGTGTCATCCCTAACAGCGGGAAAAAACTTTATTCAAAATAAAATATGGCTTTTAATCAGATACAGCCATACATCTATGATCCGGAATCAGACCCAGAGGCTGCAGTTGAACAGGAGCAGCAGCAAAAACGACTAGAGCAGGACGTCTCTATGTGGTACAAGTTATACACTAACTATATAATATGCTTAGCGACTTGTGTTATTTACATATTTATACTTGAATTATATCGTCGTATTTTTGTCTTTGAAGGTGTACATGTGGGAAGTGCAGTTGTGCACGTGTGTGTGTTTACGCGTGGTTTGTGTAGACAATTGTAACGTTATTAAGCGGACTGGTTTTGCACGGCAGGCTAAGTTAGTGTTTACATAGAAAGACACGGAATAGTAGCGCATTTGAATGAAGAAGCGCGCTTATTTAGTTCAACATATTTCCCCACTCTTTGTGTATTGTTGTTTGGAGTGCTTTTACAATACACAAACATAAAGTTACACATATAGTGGCCAGCTAAACAAATGTACACGCACTACACATCGCATGCTCCATTGATCAATTAACTATACGTGATCATGTTTGGGCTACTTGATGGGCATGGGCAAAAACACAGACATTTGAAGCAGTCTTACTCACCGCCTGCGGTTCTAACGTTGGGACCTTTATCGTTGGGACTGCTCCATCCTTCAGCATTAGGCGATCGGATAATCCGGCGTCGAGCTGGGCCTTGTTTATGAAACAGTCGGCACCGAAATGCAGTGAACAGACATAAACCTTTGTGCAACTCAGTTGCTGATCCGGAAAAGCAAATTACATCCACTGTTGCCTTAACGCGGGGTTTTTTGGCAATCTGTACAGGACTGTCTTGGTCTGGCAACCAAAAACGCACTTTTTTGGTGACATTGTTAATTTCTTGAAGTCACATCACCTGTGCAGCGCAGCCTACGAGCCAGCGCTTTGATGGGCGTAGTCTGTTGCTTTCGCTCTCTCTTTCACGCTCTTCCAGTAGAATTGTCCGTACGGCCCATACAAGGAAATTCCAAAACTTTAATGTCAATTGGACCCATGATCGAAAAAAAATTGCCTAACCTTATGACTAACCGGAAGTAGTATTTTTGACAAAGAAATACTCCCATCAAACGTCCACCTTAACTTTTGAAACTTTGTCTATGTTTAGTATGGGATTCCAAGTCTTTAACAGTGTAAAAAGATCAGTATGCATGAAACAGCATTTCACCCCCCCCCCCTTTAAATAAAAACAACCCTCAGGCTATTTATATTTCATTTAATATGTAAAAGAATCTATATACAATAATACAAAGACATTTTTAATGTTACAAAGCATGCATGTTAAATTTCATACCCATTAAACATAAAATTATTCATTTTCTTGAGTGACTTCAGTGGTAATTAGTGTAATATGTGTGACTTTCTTTTATGCAGTGAAGCACTTATCTTGTTGGATGTAGGTTTGGTGAATTAACCTAGCAAAAAGGTTTTTAATTGGAGGCTACGAAGGATCAGAGCGACTTAACCTTGAAGAAAACCCACCAGATGTTCCTGCTGGGTTACATCAGTCAGTCTGGGTGAACTTAACCTGAATTTAGTTAAAAGGACACTGCCATGTCAGGGCCAATAACCACATGTACTACATGAAAATATACGAGAGTGTAACGTAATTGTACGTATTCTCGTAAAGGTGTGGGTGCCTGTTGT
Organism: Pseudorasbora parva; assembly: GCF_024679245.1. Lineage (NCBI taxonomy): Eukaryota > Metazoa > Chordata > Actinopteri > Cypriniformes > Gobionidae > Pseudorasbora > Pseudorasbora parva. The sequence continues at coordinate 52,580,940 of NC_090175.1, forward strand.
CTTTTCTTTTCTCCCTCTCTGCTCTCTTAGGAGGAGTAGTGACACCTGTTGTTAATCAGTGCCCTGAGTGTCTACCGTTGCTGATTTGCTCCTGCGACCCTGTGATCTGCTATATAAAGATTTCCAGGTCTGCAATGCAGGAGAGGCACGAGGGTTTATCCTCTGTCCCTCTTGCGAACTTTCCCCTGTCTCCTGTTGCAGACTTTAGCACTGTTTTCTGCATTGTAGTGGTGTTCAATGTAAGAGATCTCACTAGTGTTTGAGATGAGTGTATAGGAGATGTAATTTTGATTATATTAGGATTCTTTTCCTTTTGGTCCCTGAGTGCAGGGCAAGTTACATTTGTTTTGTTTCAGCATCACTTAAATATGTTTCTAGTTTAAGTTAAGGAGGCTGTAGGGAGTTGGGTGCCATTTATTTTGTATATCGTTTTCTCCTGTTTATGTTGAGAGAGGAAGTTAGATTTAGATTTATGTTGTTTGATTACATCATTATTTTGTGTATAGGTTATTTACTTGGTTAAAATTAGTTAGATTGTTTTTTGGTTATTTTTGGCCTATACCCTCTCCTGAAGAAATGCCCCTAAATAAGATCTTTGAAGCAATTCAGATCTTTGGTCTTTATCATTGTTTTCCTATGTTCCTTAAATAAATATTTTTGCTTGGTTTATTGTGTTGGTGTTAAATCAGTGCTGAGACGGGGGTTCTATAGACCTAAGCATTTATTTATAATTTTATATTCAATTTTTTTCTCCTTTACCCTAGACGGGAGTTTGTAACAGAGAGGATTATTTTTATTTAATTTTTGTTCATTTCTGAAAATCAAATTGCTACATTTTTGGTATCTAAACGAAAGCGAAAATGTTTGCAAAACAACGAAGAACTCAAATAATTCCACAAGGCATGGTAATTCTTTCATAGCCACAGACCAGTCAGGGTGTTCATGATGACCCCGGTCCACCACCAAAGGTGGCAACAGTGGGCATGTGAGCATCAAAACTGGACCATGGAGCAATGGACGAAGGGGGCCTGGTCTGATGAATCCTATTTTATTTTGCATTATGTGGATGGCTGGGTCTGTTCACATTGCTTACCTTGAGAACACATGGCACCAGGATGCACTATGGGAAGAAGGCAAGTCGGCTGAGGCAGTGTGATGTTTTGGGAAATGTTCTGCTGGCCTCCAAATGCCCCAATTTCTCCCACTTGGAAATCATGGAGGGGTCTGAAATTGTCATCGTCGGTGCATGTCCACTGTGAGAGACATAATCTAAAAAATAAAAATAAAAATCCAGAAATAACAATATATGATTATTTAAGTATTTATTTGTATGAGACAGCTGCAAATAAGTATTTGAACACCTGTCTATCAGCTAGAATTCTGACCCTCAAAGACCTGTCTACCTTTAAAATGTCCACTTTGTTAGCTGCATAAAGTCACCTGTCACCCCATACAATCAGTAAGAATCCAACTACTAACATAGCCGAGACCAAAGTGCTGTCCAAAGATACTATAGACAAATTGTAGACCGCCACAAGGCTGGAATTAGCTATGGGAAAATTGTCAAGTAGCTTGGTGAAAAAAGGTCCACTGTTGGAGCAATCATTAGAAAATGGAAGAAGCTAAACATGACTGTCAATCTCCCTCAAACTGGGGCTCCATGCAAGATGTCACCTCGTTGGGTCTCAATGATCCTAAGAAAGATGAGAAATCACCCCAGAACTACAAGGGAGGAGCTGGTCAATGACTTGAAAAGAGCTGGGACCACCGTTTCCAAGGTTACTGTTGTTAATACACTAAGACATCATGGTTTGAAATCATGCATGGCACGAAAGGTTCCTCTGCTTAAACCAGCACATGTCCAAGCCCGTCTTAAGTTTGCCAATGGCCATTTGGATAGTCCAGAGGAGTCACAGGAGAAAGTCATGTGGTCAGATGAGACCAAAATATAACTTGTTGGACATAATTCCACTAAACGTGTTTGGAGGATGAAGAATCCCAAGAACACCCTCCAAACTGTAAAGCATGGGGGTCGTAGCATCATGCTTTGGGGGTATATTTCTGCACATGGGACAGAGCGACTGCACTGTATTAAGGAGAGAATGACCGGGGCCATGTATTGTGAGATTGGAGACCAACCTCCTTCCCTCAGTTAGAGCATTGAAGATGGGTCGAGGTTGGGTCTTCCAACATGACAATGACCTGAAGCACACAGCCAGCATAACCAAGGAGTGGCCCTGTAACAAGCATATCAAGGTTCTGCCGTGGACTAGCAAGTCTCCAGACCTAAACACAATAGAGAATCTTTGGAGGCAGCTCAAACTCTGTGTTTCTCAGTGACAGGCCAGAACACTTACTGATAGAGATCTGTGTGGAGGAGGGGGCAAAAATCCCTCCTGCAGTGTGTGCAAACCTGGTGAAAAACAACAGATGTTTGACCTCTGTAAATGCAAACAAAGGCTACTGTACCAAATATTAAAGGTGCCCTAGAATGATTTGAAACAATATGTTAAATTGTTTTCTGATATCTACATAGAGGGTATGTGGCTTATTTAGAAAAAAAAAAAAAAAAAATGTCCAGGTCCATTTACATGAATATTGAATTTTAATGTTGAGCTCTGCTCTGATTGGCTTGTTTAGACTTGTTTTTTTTTTTTTTGGTCAACGATATTGCATGTTTATATAACATTAGTCACGATGTAGGCTAAGGTTACACAGTGACTGTGATGTAGCCTAAGCCCTAATCTGAAATACAAATAGGCAAAAAAAAAAAACCCACCATACTTCAGTTCTCAAAAATATAAATACTATATAACTTATATTTTTACAAAATGATTAGCCTTGTCAAATGACTTGTTTTAACTTATATGGTGGAAAAGGTGACGTTTGCTAGAAGGATCGAGTGAACTATCTATGCAAAGTATCTACAGTTGTATTTTGTAATACAAAATAATATTACCCTTTGTCATTAGACACACTATTTAGTTTGGTATGGTACTTGGTGTTTCCTATTGTTACTGTACTAGCATATTGCGTTATCTAGACAATGCTGTCTCTCTAAGAAACTTTCAATTTAATCAGAAATTGTTTAAACAGTCAATAAGTGGATAAATCGCTACTTACTGCTTGCAGGAATATAGTCGCCACTTTCTTCAGTTTAAGACGCTGAGCGAAGCTTGCTTGAAATGGGCCAAACAAACGAACGATCTTGAATTAAATTGTTGTGGTATCGGATTATAAACATCAACCATGACTGTTGACATTTTTTATCTGTGGGAAGGATATGTAAAGTCCTCAGGTCTCAGCCTGGAACATGAAGTGTGTCCATGCGAGCTTGTACCTGATGATTCGCTCCATTTCCGCCTGACAATGAACATGTTTGGACAGAAGCAAATGTTGGGGGTGTGCATATAAATGATCCCCAACGCTTGCGTCACGGTTGGCGTTATGTTGAGAAGCACTTTTTTTTCCGTGAAGTTTTGAATTCACAAGATTTACATAAGAAGTAGGAGGTATGTATAATACGCCATAAAATGCGTATCATATGCACGCGAAAAACAGCATGCCATAGACACGCCAAAATGAGTTTTGGCGTATACATTCCACGACATTGCACACTCGTACTATTTATACGCATTTTTGTGAGAATACCCTGGACTCACAGAATGTGATGTCAATGTACTGAACTCTTATTATTTCACCATGGCAAGGTTTATTACATTTTTCATTCTAGGGCACCTTTAACATTGATTTTCTCACTTATTTATTTGCATCTGTATCCAAAGAAAAAGTTTAAAAAAGCATACATTGTGATTTTTTAAATTATTCTTTTTATGTCTCTCACAGTGGACATGCACCTACGATAACAATTTCAGACTATATATATATATATATATATATATATATATATATATATACACACACACACACAGGCATAACATTATGAGATGCAAAAACCTCATGTAAATACCTATATCTCATGCATTATAACTGTATATAATTTCTTGCATCCTTTAGGAGTCATTCATCAACAACACCTAGAAATGCAAACTTTCATGTATTTTAAACTCCTTGCATTCAATTCATGCAAAATGAGCACGTAATTTTGTGAGAAAGGGGGATAAAACAAAACGCCAAAGGTCAAGCTCATCCACCTGGTGATTACTTTACCATCCTCGATTGCATTATTGTTTGTCTTGCAATTTCCTCTCATCAGACTATCATTTGATTATGCAAATATGCAGCTGGTTGTCTGGAATGTGAAGTTTATCACTATGGCGATGGATACTGGGATTCAGGCCTGGCCAATCCCTGCTCCCACTGGCTTATTTGACGCAACCCCCTTCCTTGTCTAGTCTCTGCCTGCGATGATGTGTGATGATGCGCACTGTGTTTATAAATAGCACCAGCTTTTCACATTGGTTTTACATAATCAGGACATTTCGCCTTGCGTTAAATCAATGTTGACACAGCACCAGGGGGACCACGGGTTTGATTGTCAGACATAACAACATCCATTTATCTCCCTTTAAAAACTTGACTCTGTTTCCTGCTACTATACGGCATATTAGTCTCCGGACACATTCACACGTCACATCACATTAGCGCGATCATAATTGAGCACATCTGAATAGTTTAAAAAAGGATCAACAATATGATTGGTTCATAGCACAATAATTGACCAGATATTGGAAGCGATCATACTTCATCAAAAAAGCTGGTAAAATATTCATCAGATCTCATTCTGGGATTGGTATAATGCTTTATTTCTCAGCGTGAGACTAACACAAAGAGAAAGGACACTCTTGAATTAAAGGGCTCATATCATGAGGAGTTATAATTTTCTTGATCTTCTCAGATCAAAGAGATCATCCGTTTTAGATTGTTTTACAAGTCAAAACTTCCTCCCCAGTCCAAAAAGAGAATTTATTGAAACTAAGCGGAAAAAAGCAATTGTTCTGAAATCTGATGTCAGAACCATGAAACTTTAACCATTAAACGCATACCTTGGATCTTTATCAACCTGAGACGTCATTCACTGTCCCTCCTCCTCATTATATTATTTTTTTTTTTTTTAAAGTTAGACATCAATATTCAGAAAAAAAAATAAAAATACATACATATATATATATATATATATATATTAGGGCCGCGACTCGATTAAAAAAATTAATCTAATTAATTAGAGGCTTTGTAATTAATTAATCGCATTTTAATTGCTTATAAATATTTGACCTGAGAACAATGAGAAGTAATTTTTCACATGTATTTTTAGTATACCATTGAATAATGACTGTATACATAAGCTTAATCAACAAAATATTGTTTATTTATTTCAGTCCAGCAGACCAGTGCATGTTTGCCAGTTTAGCAAAAGCATTTTTGTGATATTTGAGGCTCAATGTGCTGCGGTGATGCGCGAATTCCTTGTTGTATAGCTTGCACACTACCATGCTCTTGACGACGCTTCCATTCTTTCGTTTTTTAAAACAAAATTTCCCATCCACGGGGCCAAGCAAAGCAGTCTCATCAGCTTCTTCGTTCCATAGCTTCGTTCATGTTCACATGGTTTGTTGTTGTCGTGACTCCAGAGGGCTAGTTGGTGTTCCAGTATAATTGGTCCGTCGAAACTCATTCATTGAAAAACGTTTTTTTTTTTTTTGCGTAATTAATTAACGCGTTAAAGTCACGTAATTAATTAATCTTAATTAACGCGTTAAAGTCCCGGCCCTAATATATATATATATATATATATATATATAAATAAATACAAAATTTCAGAACGCAAATCCTGTGTCAATCACACGAATAAAAATTATATATATATATATATAATTATTATATATTATTTATATATATATATATATATATATATATATATATATATATATATATATATATATATATATATATATATATATATATATATATATATATATATATATATATATATATCATTTTTATTCGTGTGAATGACACAGGATTTGCGTCACTCAAATAAAAATATTGCACAACAATGGGTGTCTTCACGCACATCAACATCTCTTTCTGCCAATTTTTTCCATCATCAAGCAGCAAACTTGTCATTGCAACTCAACTTTCTGTACACTAATGATTTTTTTTCATCTTCTCTAGCAGTGCAAAGGCGATATAGTGAAGAGATTTGTTGAATAAAACTGGAGTCACTGATAAACTCTCGCTGTTTGATTGACAGCTTCAGCACACGCTGCTGCAACGATTGCAAAGGGGCTTTCTTTGATCGCTTTCTTTATAGAATTTAATCACCATTAAATAACAGATTATTTTCATTCTATTAAGAAAAACAGCGCAAGTTAATATTTAGTCACTGACACTCAGACAAAGATCTGACTGTTCATGAATCACATTTCAGATTAGAAGGCATTAGAATGAACACAGTTACTTAAATGTTGCATTACTATCGAGCCCAGGCACTGCCCAATATTCTGTAATCCTCAACGGCGTGCTCATGGATCTGGTTTAACACCAGGCCTGTTACATTTGTGAGTCGGTGGGCGGGGCTAAACAGGCAGTGATGAACCAGGAGTTGATCTTCTTCTGCAGAGGCGACGGTTCACCACACACTGACGTCACGGGTTGGCACATTCTGAGATCGAGTGTTTGCTGGGCCTGGTGTCAATAAAAGCTTTTCTTTGATTAACTTTCAGCTCCAAAACATACAGGATATTCTTATATCATGATACTATATATCAACGGCTGAATGAAAGCTGATATTTCAATTTATGGCCCCTTTAATGTTGTCTAAATAAAGTCACAAGGATTGATTTAATGATCTCTCTACTACCCTTCTGGGGCTTAAAAGTTGTGACTGCCAGTGTGGGGACAGAATACTGTCAGATTTAATTTTGAAATATCTTCCTTTGTGTGACAAATATGAAAGACTTACAGGTTTGGAACATGAGGGTGAGTAATCCATGACAGAATTTTCCTTTTTGGGTGAACCCCATTCGATGACATTTTTTGACAACATGCCCCATTTACACTGTATGTTGTCACACTATGTTATGTATGAATTATTACAATCGAACTAGCCTATTACAGGCTATTTCAAACAATTATAAAGCACAACATGTTTTATAAAATAAAAAATAATAATATAACTTTTTAAAATAAATTGTACAAATAAAACTGAAATACTGGCCAATATAAACTGTAATTAATATACATATAGAATTAAAATTTCCATTTATTTATATAGCACAGTTAAAAAACAACTGCAGTTGACCAATGTGCTGTACAAAAATAAATAATATAATATATAATAACTTAGAACATAGAATATATGTGACAACTTGCCCCAATGAAAGTGTGACTTTTGATTTAAACCAACAACATTTCTGTTAGAGAAAAGCATTTGTGGATTATAATCTATTGCGTAATTGAAATACAACCTTGACATTTTCCCTGGCCTCCCTACATCTTCAAGCCTTGTGTTCGAAGGTTTCGCATCTCTTACATACGCATGATATTGAGTCTCCAGACTGATCCAGACCCGCGAGACCCTTATTTAGCACTGCTGACACAGACTGACACAATGGCATCATGCTCCTCGTCGGAATAACGAGGACAATAGCAGAAGGCCAGAGGGGTCACTGGTGTCACAGACTTGAACCTAATGACCGCCTGCATTAATCTCCACGCAGACAGCGAGCCGCTCTCTGTGATGTTCTGAAGATCAGTGCGGCCGGAGGCCTGTGGATGTATCTAGGTCTGTCATCCCACCACATCGTGTCTAGAACAGATAAAGGCGCTTTTGCAGGATGGCTTTGATTCTTAACTCCCTGATTCCAGAGCAGCGATCAAAGGCCTGGTCTGTTTAATGATATAAGGCTGCACTGAAAACTTACTCTTTAAACTGTTAGACTATAAATTGCAGACTTGGGTTGGTTAAGATAAGGTCAGTTCCTATGTCAGTGTGTTAGTCTAAATATTAACATTAAGAACTTAACTTGTGTAATAAAAAAGTAACTCAAATTATAAAGTACTCTTGTTAAGATAGTATTTTACCAACAACAGGTGACACTGTACCATAAGTGTCAATGTGTTAACTAAGTTAACATGTATGTTTATTAAGCATCATAACAGTTGGGGAACATTGTCAGAGCAGAAGGAAGAAAGTTTTCTTCCAGGACAACCTTGTACGTGGTTTGATTCATGCGTCCTTCACAAAGACAGATCTGCCCGATTCCAGCCTTGCTGAAGTACCCCAAGATCATCACAGATCCTCCACCAAATGTCACAGTGGGTGCGAGACACTGTGGCTTGCAGGCCTCCGTCTAACCATTAGCCATCCAGATGTTGGACAAGCCTAAGCCAACACAAATAAAATAAAACAAATCCACACCATAACACCCCCTCCACCAAACTATACACTTGACACAATGCAGTCTGGAAAGGACCATTCTCCTGGCAAATGCCAAATCCAGACTCATTCATCGGATTGCCAGACAAAGAAAAAAGATTGGTTACTCCAGTGATAGAGTGTAGTGTCCAGTGGCAGCGTGCTTTACACAACAGCAACCCACATTTTGTAATGTACTAGGTGATGTAAGGCTTGCATGAGCTGATCGGCCATGGAAATCCATTCCATGAAGCTCTCTACAGACCGTTCTTGAGCTATTGATTCTGCAGAAAGTTGCCAACTTCTGCACACTGCGCCTCAACACGCTCTGTGATTTTATGAGTTGCTGTTGTTCCCAATGGCTTTCACTTTGTTATAATACCACTAAGAATTGGCCGTGGAATATTTAGTAGTGAGTACATTTCATGAATGGACATATTGCAAAAGTGGCAACCAATCACTATACACACTTGAATTCTCCAAGCTCCTGAGAGCGACCCATTCTTTCACGAATATTTGTAAAAGCGTCTGCATGCCTAGGTGCTTGATTTTATAGACCTGTGGCCATGAAAGTGATGGCACTTGAATTCAGTAATGTGGAGGGGTGTCCCAATACTTTTGTCAATATGTATGTCTGGCAATAATCGCATGTAAAACATTCTAATGGCGTTCAGTCTTTCAAATATATTGCTACTGTACCATTTACACATCTAAATGAAAATGCCATTACGACTCTATGATGCAAATTGCAAAAAAACAAAACAAAATTAAAATAAGAATCTCTTTATCTGCTGAATACAGTCTCGTTTCGGTATCTGTCCTGTTTGACTAATACAATATAATTTTACTTGGGTATAATAAATATTCCCCAGCATTTTCCGTGCATGCTTGACCTCTAAACAGAACAAAATCTCTTCTGTAAATATGATATATATTTACTTACATTTGATATATATATGTTAAAATGTTTTTATTGCATTTAGCCATCTCTACTAACCTTTCTCTAATGAAAATGCATTTTAGTTAGAATAATCTACACACAAAGCTCATTAAAACAATAGTGCTGAAGTCTGGTCTTTAACAAAGTCCCTCATTATCAGAGTCAGCATACTAATATCAGTGAAAGTATAAGTTCTGCCAAGGTGAAAATTGTGTGTATTTATTTGGCTAAATGTTACATATTGTTCAATTCACATGAGACTAATTACTAAATAACCTTTACTCGCATCGGTATGTTCAGCACTCATACATATTCAAATGTTTTCCAGTTTTTCGCTGGTGCACTTGAAGACGTGGAGCTCCAAGTTGTCAGAGGTTGGCTGCAGTTTCTACATAACAAATACACGTCATCATCACAGCAATTATCTTTCGCTTGCTTTTATAAATTCATTTTGTCTGATACATTGAAATAATGACAGGAAGTGCCACTGTTTTGTCAGAAAGCAATTTAGGGTGAACAAATTATCGTGCAATAATGAGAATGTAGGATAATGTAGGATACACTGTTAGCAGCCAACAGAATGGACAAACAAACAAAACAGGATACATTTTAAACTGCCTAGAATTTAAAGCATCCAACATATTCTGAATGGATTGCATTTGGAATATACAGTACTTTTCTTCCCCCAGCAGTGTGGAAATGAATTTACACTTTGCAGTTCTGATGAAATGTGGCGGTAGGCCATGATGGACATGAAAAAAAAAAAAAAAAACACGAATATGTGAAAGTCACTAAAAATGACTTGAGAGTTGTGAAATAAAATACATTGGCACACATACACACCCACTTACAGTCACATGAAATATATTTCACAATCATATATTTCTATTGAGAGTTTTCCTTTTTGCACTGAAAGTTTTTAAATCCAGCCTTCTACCCTCATATTTTTTGTACACCTCATACAAAAACATTATTCTTATTTAAAGTTTAGTACTTTGACTTGTAATGCTGCAAAAGCTCAAAATACTGATAGTTGCGTGTGTCAAAACTTGTATTAAAAAGCACCGCAGAGGCATATTCATTTAGATTCACGGTTGTTAGGTTTGACAAAATAGCTGCAGTTGTAACCTGCCTGAAGCAATGATGCTATTTAAAGTAGATGTGTTTGTTCGGATCATTTTCAGAAGGCAAAGGGAAAATCAAAATGTCGGGACACAGTTGGCGTTGTGTTTATTAAATAGGGACATGTCGTAAAATGCTAATGGGAGCTGCCTTGCATTATATAACCTGTTCAATGTATGTATCCTGGTAGCAGGAACCTTTTTTTGCCTTTTTTCTAAAGCTGCAGTATATATATATATTAGTTTTAACATCGATATCTCAATGTGCACATCCACGATGGTCACATCACAGGATGTGAGATGTCAAGAATAGGGATTGTAATTAATCATTGTTCGAAATTCACATGATTCTCAGATTAATTGCGATGTTTATTATTTGCATGTGTTATAGGTCATGTCAGTTTAAACAGTCGAGTGATTTAAACCAAAGGTCTTCAACACTGCTCCTGGGGATGGACTGTCCTGCAGAGTTTATTTCCTGCTTCAGCACAGCTGCCTGTGTATTTTCAACAAGGCCATGTCCACACTAATATGTTTTAGTTCGAAAACACCTCCTTTTCTCTTCGTTTTGGCCTTCTGTCCACACTGAGACAGCATTTTAAGGCAACGAAAATGTAGCTTTTTGAAAATGCTCTCCAACGCGGATACATTTGAAAATACCATCTTCGCGTAGTGTGGACTGTGAAGACGGAGATATTTAAAAATGATGACGCATGTTTAGTCATGTGACGCATATTGTGCCATTATATATATGCATGTTTATACTGCTATTGTGCCAGTTTGTGCTATTCACTTTCACACAGTTGCTATATGTTACTTTGCACACTTCATATGACAGTCCTGCCAGGATGACAGATTTGCATTTGCTGTCCTACGGTAAAACACGAGTGGAGTTGCGGTTTAGACCAAACATAATGGTTGATCGAGTGCGACCTCGATGCATCAGTGAATGATGAGATATTTTAGCCTATCCATTTGAGTGAAAGAATGCACAAAAGAGAACTCAATTCGCAACTCGGGCGTGCAAACACTGACTTCTGTTCTCTCTAATTTTGTGCTTGAATGGACACATGCATGCAAAATGATATCAACATGTCCGTCTCATTTTTCCCATCTTAGCTTAATAAGTATAAGGCATTCCGAGTCCCTCAAATTGTTTGCACATAACAACCAGACCAGTCAATGGATTGAGTTATCTGTTAGTCCAACCGATGACAGGGACAATTCTATTTCATATCAAGGATGCCCAAACTTAAGACAAATCTGGTTTACTTCTGAAAAGGAGACAAACTGAACCTCATGTAGCTGCATAAAATGGTATCTAATTTGTATTTTTATGGACATTATAGACATTCGTTATTATTATTATCTTCAATGCTATGATTTCCGGACAGCTCCCGAGCCCCTGCCGTGTGGGAGACCACTCACAGTGCTATGAGAAGAACCTATGCCAGGTCAAATGCTATGTTTAGAGCATTGGACTCTTGAAAATGTCTGAATGTCATTAGATACAAATGTCTCTTTTTGTATCATTTCAAACTTCTACGTGAAATGACATTCATACATATTTGGACTTTTAAAATTGTCTGGATGTCTCTGTTTTAGATACAAATGTCTCTTTTTTATCATTTCAAACTACTCTACATAACATTGTAATCATGCATTTAAATGTCAAATGGTTACCGATTTAAACCGTTCACTGTAAACTAAACTAAATGTAGTTTTTTCTGCCAAGTAATAAAATATAACTAAATCTGGAGTAAAATATGAACATTAAATCCAACAAAACTGACAGACGCATTTTAAATCTGTCAATAACAAAAATAATCAATACTGTAATTATATGAAATCAATCAACAATAGATAATCAACAAATCATTAAAACTATAATATATAATGCCTATATGTCCATAGTCTATTATAGATATTTACAATCATATCTAACATATTTCTCACTATAAACACATATGAGATTTGTCCCTCTCATGTCTTAAAAATACGACACTAAAGCATACCATATTCGTGGGATGTGATCACATACATTTATTTCTCTACATGAGAACCTGGATTTTCAACTCCACAAGTAGGTCAATGAGAATTGGTCAAATTTAAAGTTCCAAAGTGACTTCCAGTCTATTATTCTTCACTCTCGGTTTCTCTCGTCACCCAGCACTTACAATGGCATGTGCAATACATCAAGAGCCCCTCCTAAATTTGGCAGAAACAAAACGCATGCAGGCAAAGATTAAAAGTTGATATGTTTGCCTTTGTATCGCTGATGCATTACATGAAGCATTGGATTTGTCACAAGGTGTGCCCACGTTTGGGAAATTTGCAGAGAGCTGGCGTTTTCATCAGTCACCCTGGGGGATAACGCTACGGGAACACTCAGCAAAAACCGCTGAGGTGAATGTGCAAACGCTTTGAAAAACCACAGGCTGTTTTGTCAGCAGAGGTGTCACATGAATGCACTATTAGGTCTTTTTTCAGTACAGCTAACATGATGTATGATTATGTCTTTGACGTGAGCATACATTTTTAAATATAGTGGCACGAAGAATTAGATACCAGCTATCTGTGATGGTTAAGTTCAAGGAGAACTGGTATGACATCTGTCAACAGAAATAAAGAAATCTCTTGAGAAACTGTTGTGTGCACAATATGACACAGCCCTTTGCATTTTTACCTGCCTTTGTGCAGAGATGCCACTTCTTTAAGCTAGTCAAATTATTTATGTTTTAGGTTTGATATATTGCATAGGCCTACATTATATTTGACTGAAATGCTTGTATTTAAATATTTGATATTCTACCAATGATACAATTAAAAGTTTGTGATCACTATGACAATTAATTTGCATAACAGTGACTGCAAAATATGTATGGGTATGACATATTTAGTTTTGTCACATCATGTTTTGTAATGAACACCGTAATATTTAGGACCGATGAGCGATTGTGCTTCATGACTGTATTTGCAGACTTTGACATTTTATGATGTGTATACATTAAGGTAAATATTTTGTTTTTACACCTTTGTGCAGTTTTCTAATAAAAGGGTATTTCAAGCTATTCTGTATCACATGTAGGCGCGGCATCTCCTCCTGCGCTCCCGTCGTGAAAATGTGACTGTAAAGCAGCGCTTATTATTATTATTATTATTATTATTATTATATATTTTTAATACATTTTGAATTCCGTTTGGATTTTACTAGATGTATATAGCCTAAAACAATCAGCACAAATAACACTGTTGGATTTAATCTTCAGGATAATATAGTTATAACATATAACATGGAGTAAAAATTAAATATCATTAATTCTTAATCATTCTTCTCACATTTATTTTCTACAGTTCTAACTTCAGCATCTGTGTCTCGAATTCCCTTTGTCTCCAGAATGTGTGTACGCACAGCTCAAAGTTTGCTTAAAGGTGTGTACACTCCCGTCAAGTTTGTTTTTTTGCGTTTTGTGCGTACGCACGCTTTATAAATGAGACCTCAGATCTCAACCCAATTGAGCATCTTTGGGAAGTGGTGGAATGGGAGCTTCGTGCCCTGGATGTGCAAGAATGCTTTCAGCACCTTGTTGAATCAATGCCAGTAGAATTAAGGCAGTTCTGAAGGTGAAAGGGGGTCAAACACAGGATTAGTATGGTGTTCCTAATAATCCTTTAGGTGAGAGTGTGTATGCATAAACTGCTCAATTCATATGGATTATTTGTACGATATCTTCATGAACCTTTTATTAAATAACAGACTTATAGTATGTTTTCAAACACAATGTTAATGTTATCTACAGTAATGCAAATAAAGTAAATGTCAACAAATGAAACCTATTGTGTGTCACAGAGATAACACTAAAAAGTTGAAATGCCATTTTTAATTAAACAGTTTTTTCTACTTAAAAACAACACAATTATACTACAAATGTCATGTCTAAATCCTTCATGCCTTTATTTGTAATTGTCTGTGAAATTTACTAGCCATTTCTGAGAAAAAAATATATTTTGTAATTTTATGAAATATTTTGAACTCACACATGAACATGTAGTGTATGAACTTAAACTTCTGAACTTAATCTCTACACTGCTTTTATATGTTAACTGATGTCTCATTTGTGTCTACTTTTAAATGTATTCTAAGCAAAAACATCTGAGAAAGAACATCTGAGACTGCAATGAATCATAATGTAAAAGTCCCCCGAGTTAAAGCACACCCTGTGTGCAATAAATTTGTCCTCTTTTACAACTGGCAATGAATGACACCTAAACGCATTATTTAACCACAGCACTATAAAGCACCTCTACAGAAAGTCAGGGCTCAAGGGTGAAATAAACCCAGTTCCTCAGTAGAAATCCAGAAAACACTTTGTCTTGAGTGCAAGTTGAGTGCAAAAATCTTTGACCTCGGACATAGTTTCCAGAAAGCATCCCTTTGACCCGCAGACAACAGAATTGGTGTTACACTTCCTTTAACACATAAGCTGATACAAAGATTTACAGCCAAGAACAAGAGAGGTCAGCGCACTTTCAGAAGAGTCAAAGTTAGGAATATAGTTGTACTGTATAGGTTTTTTTTAATCGTTTTTTTGTTGTTGTTTTTTTTACTAAACCAAGACCTGTCAAAGATTCAGAAACAGCTCTACACAACCAGAAGAAAACAAAACAGTTTCCTACAGATGGTCAGACAGACTGATCGCTCCACTAATATATGAAGGCTCAAACTGTTCCCTTAACCCCTCACACATGCTTACAGCAAATGTGAGCCTGAAGATAAGATGTCCTATGGTAGACAATATTGATTCTGATGGCAAACGAAGGAGAACCCAGCTAACAGAGGACATTCAGAAAACATTCAAAAGTAACGTTCACATTCTTTTATCAGTCTTTTATCAGACAGGAAAACATACCGCATATTGCCAAAAGTTTTGCGACGCACATGAACTTTAACGACATCCCATTCTTAATTTATTCTTTTAAGTATGGAGTTGACCCACCCTTTGCTGTAACAGCTGCAACTCTTCCAGGAAGGTTTTCCACAAGGTTTAGGAGTGTGTTTATGGGAACTTTTGACTATTTTTCTTTAAACAGCGTTTGTGAGGTCAGGCACTGATGTTGGACGAGAAGGCCTGGCTCTCAGTCTCCGCTCTAATTCATCCCAAAGTTGTTCTGTCGAGCTGAGGTCAGGACACTGTGCAGGCCAGTCAAGTTCCTCCACAACAAACTCACTCATCCATGCTTTTTTGGACCTTGTGCACTGGTGCGCAGTCATGTTGGAACAGGAAGGGGCCATCTACAAACTGTTCCTACAAAGTTGGGAGCATGAAATTGTCCAAAATGTCTTGGTATGTTGAAGCATTAAGAGTTCCTCTCCTGAGTTTCACCCCTGAAAAACAAGTACCGTTCTCCTGGCAACTGCCAAACCCAGAATCATCCATCGGATTCGACATTTCACAAAATGGATTTATTCCACAGGTGGCAACCTACCACAGTAACAAAATTGAAGTTACAGAGCTCCTGAGAGCGACCCATTCTTTCACAAATTTGTAGAAGCGTCTGCATGCTGTGTGATTTTATACACTAGTGGCCATGTAAGTGACTGGAACACTTGAATTCAATGATTTGACTGGGTGTACTAATACTTTTGCCAATATAATGTATTTCATTTCTGCCCCAATTTGCAGATGCATAAGCCAAGCACAGAAAATAAGCATAATTCCGGGCAAAATCATTTCTTAGAAGTTGCTATATTTGTTTCGTGTAAAATATACCAGCTGACAGGGAACATTCTCAGAACTTTGACTAACATTCTGGTATGTTTCTCAAAAGTTATAAGTAATGTTCTCATAATGAACATTTGAAGAAGTTCCCATAACTCAATGGGAACGTTAACAAAATATTCTTAAAATCATTTTTTATCAAATTCTCGCTGTGCAGGAGACACACACACACACACACACACACACACACAAAAAAGAACAAGTAAAGTAAATAAGAAATTCAGTAAAATGATTGTGGATAGCTAAAGACTATTTGACTAAAGAAGAGTCATATAAGCTTATAAAAGAAGTCTGATATATTAATATATTGATATAATATGATATATAAGCTTATAAAAGAGCTTATAACGAAGTCTAATAGTTTCAGATTATTTGAGATTGGTCTTTTTTTTGTTTAGAAATGTCTGAGTCAAATCTGAGTTAATCTCGTATGATTAGTAATTACAGTAATATAGTGAAATAGTATTACAATTAAAAAAGAAAAAGATTTTAATATCTTACAATGTAATTAATTAATGTGATACAAAGCAGAATTTCTGGATCATTACTCCAGCCTTCAGTGTTACATGATCATTCTAATATGATGTTTTGCTGACAAAGAAATGTTTCTACTTCTTCTTGCAGTTTTTATTTGATGAGTTGATTGTTTTAATGTAACAGATTTTACTGACATATATGTTTATTCTAACACACACACGCGCGCGATCATTTAGCATTTCTGAAGAAGAGCACAACTGTTTTTTTTCTTTCTTAGATGGATTCATTATCCATGAACATCTGCAGCAACAGATATTTTCATAACTCTGCAATTATCTATGATCGCACACAAGGGTTGTTAAGCCAGCTTCTCTTCCAAAATGTTCTTAAAGGGGCACAGCTTAAATTAGT
Source organism: Pseudorasbora parva (assembly GCF_024679245.1). Taxonomy (NCBI): domain Eukaryota; kingdom Metazoa; phylum Chordata; class Actinopteri; order Cypriniformes; family Gobionidae; genus Pseudorasbora; species Pseudorasbora parva. The sequence goes on from NC_090175.1 coordinate 52,598,049, forward strand.
CTTCTACACAAGCCCTCTCTGACAGTTTTATTTTGCACAACAGTGAATACTTCAACCCTGTAATTGTCTATCTCTCTCTGTCTATCTTGCTCTTTTTTCCTGTCTGCATCTCTCCCGCCCCTCTTCATAGATTTTTCACGGCTGATATTTATAAAACTTAAACCTTTTAATTACACGTTAACTCCCATTTGCTATCATGAAGCTAAATCAATTCCTTTAAGTAGTTGCATAATGGTTTAGAGGTTATACTTTTCCAACGTTAGTGCAAGAGGTGTGTATTTGTAAAGCAATTTGTTAAATTAACTGAGCGTATAGCGTATTTCAATATGCAAATCATCAAATTGTCAGTAAATATATTTATGTGTTAATGACATTAAACAATTTGAATGTGTATAAATGCCTTATTTTCTTAAATTAGTGACAAACGGCCTCAGTTTCCAAATGAATCAGTCTCTAATTTTTAGATAAAGCTACCTTGAGCACGATTTAATTGCACGCTGTGTGTTGTAATTAAATAATCTTGCTATATCTAAATGCTTTAACACAGTCGCCTGGAATAGCCAAACATAATTACTACTGTCTAACATTCCCATCTTGCATAACACTCCCTGATTGTCCAGAATGGCTAATTAACTGTGTTATAAAGAAGCTGCTCTGTGGCTTAAATAATGTTATATGATTCTGAGCAAATTTAAAACCTGAAAAATTACATATTAATAATACATTTTCACATATTTGCTTTGTATTCAATTCTACTTTCCTGACATTAAAATCAAATAAACAATAAAATGTAGAATATTATTACTTTTACTATTATGCATTTTAATAATCTTCACCTTACATGACAATAAAGGACACCTTACACACATAATAAAATGATAAAACTTTAGAATAACGGACGGGCAATAATTAGCATTAATTAAATTAAATAAAAATGGTGAAATTTAAAACCAAAAAACAGATTCACTATTTAGCAAATTCCATAAATAAAGAGTTGCATGACTAAAGGATCAGGACCTCGTAGAAGTTCAAGGGAGAGTTCGAGGAGCAGGAATTTAAAATCAATATGTTATTTGACCGGTATTTACATATTTATATACAACATATATAAAAGAAATATTCATATACAGAATTCCAGAAATATTCTAGATGGAGTTCAAAATCCTCTTTTTCTTGCACCCCCAACCAGCAGACACAGAAGCATAAGCAGCCTTTCTGAGGTAATTGAAAGTGAAAATGGGCTTGACGCTACTCCTATTGAACTAGTCATGCAGCATTTAAGACATTTAAAGCACAATTTTTATGTAAAGCTGCTTTCAATCTACTTGGATTGTGAAAAACGCTATACAAATAGAACAAATAGAAAGGCTTTTTTTGTACTCCTCAACATTTAAATGTTTGAAATTTCTATTCATCCAAGAATCCTCAAAAAAATGATAATGGTTTTCCATTCCATTTCTTATGTATTTTACAAAGTGGTTAATTCACAGGGGTTTAGACAAATTTTTCAGATTTTTACAAATGAGGTTGTATGATTTTGTACGATTTGTCTAAACCTCAGTGACAGGTAGGTTTAGGGGCGGGTTAAGGATAGGTAGCTTTTATGAATTTGCACAAATTAACCACCTTGTGAAATACATAGAAATTGCAGTGAGATCGTGAGATTGTGGTTTTCACATAAGTATTAAAGTGTCTATTTTTAAAAGCCTTGCGCTCGGGGACATGCAAGACGCTACACGTAATTCAAGACTACTATACTCACTGTGAAGTTATTTTTCGTTCTTCACTTAGAAGTAAAAAAGTCGGATATATCTTTGCAGCGAACATCTAGATGCCATCAACACTACTGAGAGCAACATTTAGATGAATATGTGCTGCACGCTTTCCTCTCAATGACAAAATAAACACATTAACATTACAGCAGTGAGAAAACAGCAGTTAAAAAAGCATGTGGATATGTTTGCACAAGCTCTTCAAAACACCAGCATTATGTCGACAGATGGGGTAATCAAAGATAACACTTATGATAGTTTGATTATAATGTATATGTGGCTATGCGAGACTGTGTGTCCTATCATACACTGGGTGCAATTCCCTGCAAGGCATTTTGCTAGTTTCAGCCTGACGCAGTTATCATTTCCATGTCCAATGCCACGTTGTTTAAAAAGCAAAAGCACTCACATCCATCTGTTCTCCCATGGGTGTGTGGTCTGAAAATGAGGTGTGTTCAGGTGCGTTGTTGGAGCTTTGCTATTTTGAGGAGCTGAAAACGACTGTGCCGTCGAACAACAAAGACAGTGGCGCAGTATTTCTGTGTGAATTAAAGGCCGCTTTAATAAATTGTGAATATAGGCAGGCAGCAGCACACAAACGTTTTTAAATATTGAAAATAAAAGGACTCTTCTCTGGCAAAGCGTTCAGGCTTTCCGCTCAAAAATTCACCTGTGTAAATAGCAAATCTGCCATGGTGCAAGCACAACTTAAAGGGAATAGGATATGAGACTCTGATTGGTTTATTTAAAAAAAAAAACACACACCCTTGAAGACTTTAGGTACAACCCTTTTGGACCATGCATCTGGCACATTGGCGTTTTTTCTTTTTTTTGTTTTCCGTTAAGCTAGCAAAAGTGGATCCAGGCTCTTCCTAAGGGCACCTGCATCATGCGCTTCAGATCATCTGCTCAGGCTGTTAAAATAGGGCCAGAGAGGGCTTTGTCTCCTGCCCAGAGTCCAGAGAGGACTTTGTCTCCTACCTAATAATAATACTATTTCATTACATTTATATAGCACTTTTCTAGACACTCAAAGCGCTTGACATAAGGTAGCGGGGCATCTCCTCAACCACCATTAATGTGCAGCATCCACCTGGATGATGTGACGGCAGCCATATTGCGCCAGAACGCTCACCACACACCAGCTGATTGGTGGAGAGGAGACAGAGTGATTAAGCCAATCAGGAGAGGGGGATGATTAGTAGGCCATGATGGACGGAGGCCAATGTGCATATTTGGCCAGGATGCCGGGGTTACAGCCCTACTCTTTATCGAAGGGCATCCTGGGATTTTTAACGACCACAGAGAGTCGGGACCTCGGTTTAGAATCAGAATCAGAATCAGAATCAGAATCAGAAAGAGCTTTATTGCCAAGTGTGCTTTCACACACAAGGAATTTTTTTTGGTGCTGAAGCTTCCAGTGTACATAAACAATACAATACAACACGGTAATAAAAAATTCTTAGAATAAAAATATTCAACGTTATTATTATAAAAATATTAACGTTTAACTCCTGCCCAGAGTCCAGAGAGGACTTTGTCCCCTGTCCAGATTCAAGCAGGACTCATCTGAGCTGCTGGCTTCACCCTTGCTCTTTCCGCTTATATTTTGATTTGTTCCTTTGTTCAGTTTTCCACCACTCTTTTGTTTCTATGGTAACCATCGTTAGTTAGTTTAGTTCAGCTGTGTGTAGTCATCATCTCATTTGTGATCTCTACTTAAGTTACACCTTCAGTATTTGTCCAGTCACTTGGATTTTACCCTCTGAATCTTCAGTTTGTTCTTAACAGTACACACCGTTACACACATAGACTGATTAGCGGTTTTCGACATTGATAATAAGTTAAGATATTTTTTTTTATTCTGAGCAGCAAATCAGCATATCAGAATGATTTCTGAAGGATCATGTGACACTGAAGACTGGAGTAATGATGCTGAAAATTCAGTTTTGCATCACAAGTATTAATTACATTTAATAATATTGAACTTTAAATTATACTGCTATTGAAGACATAATTTGCATGTTTGCATGTTCATGGTCACACTCATCATAGTGTAATGCATTTCTCCTGGCTGCTTGCCTCAGGATAAATTTCCTCTGGAGAGCATACCAAAGCAACAAAGACAATTAAGTGCAAGTGCTGTTCTCAGCATGTAACATTTTGATGGCAAATCAAAAGAGACAAATGCATAAATAAAACAGTGAAGCTGGCATCTACTTATTTACATTGGTAAACAGTTGGCGCTAGTAGCCTACTTATTGTGATGACGTGCCGATGACGCAGTAATGATACCGTGTTAAAAGAGAGTCAAGTTATTTTGAAATAATGTATACGGTTACAACGTATAGGGGTCAGCCGTAACAGAAAAAAAAGGTTGAAGGGCTCACCAGAGAGAATTCAAAATGATATAACATTTATTCACAAAGAAAAACAATAAGGGTTTGGCTTCAGGGCCAGACAAGGCCACAATAACAAACGTCTTTTAGAAACTAATTTACCTCCAACAAAAATAAAGAAAACAAAAATACATGCAACTTCCATACCTCCCTTTAACATTAACAAAAGTTCTAAAGAAAGTGTAAATAAATCAGCATCCAACCCCCTACATCCCTTAATTAGACAAAACAATATTTACAACAAATAAATATAAAGTTGATTGTCAAATAAATCAAAATATATTACTCAGTCAAAATCAAACGGACTAGAAAACTAAACAAAATAATGAAACAAAGGCCTACAATTAAACAAATCCTTAACAAAGTTTCACAAAAATACCATCATGCTTTCTCTGATGAGACTCTCTCTGACTTAAAAGCCAAAAAGGCACGACGGGCACCACAGCACACACAATGGCATGAAGCCTCCAGTAAGTGTTTGGGGCGGTCCTTATACCCGGATCAGGTGCTGGACAGGACCAATCACAGTCTTCAAGTGATTAACAGGAAACACCAATCTGCAACACACAACTTAGAGTGAGACAGAGTATCCACAAAACAATTGATATAAAAAAAAAATGAAGGAAATATACAAAACCATCACAAACCTTTGCTAATAAATAAAAGAAATCACTTTACATTCAACCTCTGCGAGATATGGCTCCAGTCATGGACACTGGATAAATGTACGTCTCTGTAGGCATTTTAAATAATAAACTGTAATTTGCAGTGTTTACATAAACCAATACTGCAGCAACAACCTGTCCCAAACAAAACATGAGCAGCGGTTACAACAAACGTCAGACACTTTATTTCCACTTTTCAAATATGTCCTTTGTCTTTATTGACAATAAACACCTTTCCAATTGGATATGTAATGAGAAAATGAAGTACATCGAGTTCGGCAAATGCCGGATTTGAATAGCAGCTCGAATTGCATCAAAACTTAATGCAACACACCTTACCCCGACACTATGACATCTGACAGAAATAGAGGGTGTGTTCCTGGTGTTACAGAATGAACCTGCATTTGCAATCGAAAAGTCGTTACTCGCATTGGATGGGTTCTCTCCCCTGTCAATGTGATTTTTTTTTTAAAGTCCTTTTTATAGAATTTTGCATCGCTGCTGTTTCTCTATCACACAACTGCAAATTATAGGCTAAGTGAATAGGTAAACACACTTAATGAAGTCACAGGCGCGAGCCGTGTCACATACATGAGAGAGCCTATTGCCTAACACAGCTGTCAATCAAACATGCGAAAAACATAGACTGTATAAAACACATTTTATTTCAGTTTTTGATGTTATAATAATTTTGTTATTTTGTTAAAATAATTTAAACAACTGTTATTTAACACATATTATTATATTTGTATAATAAACTGAGGGGGCCTGTCATCATAGTGGGCAGGCCTGTGCCCGTCAGGCCCGTCCGCTGGCTACGCCCCTGATATACATTTTTATACTTTTATGGTCAGGGGTTTCCTTTCAATTTTAGTACTTTTTTAAAATGCTTTTGTATTACTTTTATTTTCTTATGAAATATTTTTTATTCAGCTTTCTATTCAGATATTATAAAAGCTTGTTTCTGCTATGCAATAATAAAAATAAAAGATAATTGCAACTTTTAACTCACAACTGACTTTTTCCTCAAAACTGCGACTCTTTTTTGACCATTGCGAATTATATTGTAAGATTTGCGAGATATAAACTTGCAAAAAAGAGAAATAGTCAAAATTGTGAGGAAAAAAAACTTGCAAATCTGACTTTTTCCGCACAATTCTTACTCCCCCACAGTTCTCTTTATAATGCAGTTTTCAGAGAGAAAAAAAGTGGCAAAGATAAAAAGTCACAATTACCTTTTAATTTTTATTCAGTCGTGGACACAGTCTTCCAATTAGAAATTTTGCCTTGGGAATTAATTTAAATAGATACTTACAACGTTTGTAATATATATTTTATTTCAGCTTTATTTAAAACAAAACAAAAACAATGACAACAATAACTATCAAAAGACTAGCAATGACTGAGCACAATCAAAAGTTGATTTATAAAAATGTAATAAAAAACAATAATAAGAATGAAAGAGTACTGGAGTAATCAAGCTACACAATGACACAAAAAGTATCATAAAACTGGTCCATGAAGACACCTAAATAATTAGTGGATTCTTAATAAATAGCTTTGTTCAAATGTTGATTATCAGTCAATACTTGCTCAGAGCCAATGCATGACTTCAGAGGGCTTTGTATATTGTTCACCGGGCACATGGACACATTTTATGATGGATTTCAGTCTTTTTGAGGGCCTTGTCATTTGAAATCCCTCTCCATTTTGTTTTTGTGGAGCAGCTGCTTAAGGACATTCTGCCTCAGATCTCCTCTTGTGCTTCACAGAATAAAAGACAACAATACTAAAGCGGAGCAGCATGGGGCTTAGTATGAGAACATTTTCATTTTGGTGAAACTACTCCCATAACTTGTCAAGTCTTCGAAGGCTCCCCCTCCCCCCATCTCACACAAAAGAGACCATTCAAATGTATTCCTCCTCATTTCATAGCCACGTTTATCCTCTGGCTCAGATAATGTAGCGATTTTTCAGCCCAAGGGTTGTTAGAATTCCTGCACAGCTCTCAGTTCGTTATAACATTTGATGAACGTTGCGTTCCAGGTAAACACAAAGATCGGCGAGGTAAAAAGCTCCTTTAAAGGTCACTTTTATCCATCACAAAGCAAGTGTGTTCATGAAGAAGACATCAGGTCCCTTGACGCATGATCTTAAACATATTCTTAAGGGCCTAGTCGAGATGTGGAAGGCCAGAGAGGTTAGCTCTTTTTTTACTGTTATGTTATTTCTTTCCCTCCACCCCTGAAATGACAAGAGGCCTTGAGGTCACATGCTGATACCCTTTACCTTTGCTTTTATTGTTTGATTGATGCCACCGAGGACTGGTTCAGCACAGCTTTATTTTGTCCTAGCATGAGCGCTTTAAATTGATGCCTGTAAACCGAAGTACATAAAAGGTTTGATGACATACCGCAGCAGGTGCGACAATTTGTGTTGAGACAAAGAAGAGGGAGCTTGTGGAATGGGGAACTGGCACGATAAAGAAAGGGTGTCAAATAATTAGGAGCATACATTTGTTCACAGGAGCCATACTTTAAAGGTCCCGTTTTTCGTGTGTTTTTGAAGCCTTCTTTTTGAAACGATTTCTGATTGGGCCAGTGCTTCCCGTGTTGTGCGTGTTCTTGTGGGCGGAGGGTTAGTCAACAAACAGTTCTAGTGATGTCATTCCTGCCAGGAAGTGCAGAGGTGTAGTCCAAACCTGCCGTTCTCGCTGTAGGCTTTTAAAGGGAACTTCTGTTAAATAAAATATCTCGCTTGGCATTGAACTTTGAGCGTTATGATTTTACAGGTATTATTTAAGCTCTAACAGCAACATTTCACACTAACTAAAGTTTGAAAGATGGGATCGCAAAGCACAGGACCTTTAAAAGAGTGGACAACAGCTAGAGAGAGTTCATGAATGAGGGCTTCAACCAGGGAGGTCTATGATACCTGGAGAGAATGATCTGTTGCCAATTTATGCTTATTCATATGTATTCACTCTTTAGTCAAAATTAATAAATATAGCATACACACACTGATCAGGCATAACATCATGACAGGTATTGGAAACCCTTGCAATCCATGTGGATGTTACTTCCACATTTGTGCATGTATCACCTACCTAAACACTGTTGCAGACCATCTACACCCTTTCATTGAAACGGTTTTCTCTGGTGGCTATAATCACTTTCAGCAGAATAATGCACCCTGCCGCAAAGCAAAATGGTTCAGGAATGATTTGAGGAGCACAACGCGTTTGAGGTGTTTGATTGGCCTCTAAATTCCCCAGATCTCAATCCAATCCAGCATCTGTGGGTGTTCAGGCCTTGTTCAGGCTTGTCTGGTGCATGTGCAGAAAGTTTCATTTCAGCAGCGTCCAGTAACAGAGTTATACAGGATTTTCCTGGCTTTGTTTTTTTCTTAAAAGTCTGTTTTTCCCTGTGTGGTATTGCTGTCCATTAATAGATACTAAAACTACATTTATTATTATCATTGTACATGTGTACATCATTCAGCTGGTTTTACCTCAGAAGTATTATATGAATATACATACAATCGGTACTATGCTCACCTATTTGAAGAATCATCCGGTTATTTTGTTATCAAATATTATCCCATAATCCACAATTATGTTTATTAGTCATTATTATCATGTATGTTGATGAAAATATATCAGTGTCGGATTGGCATATTTACAGTTGTTATAAATAGCTGGGTTAAAAACAACCCAAGTTGGGTTGAAAATGGACAGCAAAAAACACAGCAATTGGGTTGTTTTAACCCAGCGATCGGGTTGTTTTAAGCAAATATTTAACCCAACCCCTGGGTCCATTTATAACCCAATTTGGGTTGTTTTTATCCCCGCATTTCTAGAGTGCACTTTTGTAATCTGATCTTGTTAGCACCAGCAGTGGCTAATGTAGCTGCATTTAAAGCGTATGCATTACAGTTAGATCTGATTTACTGTTACATCATACAATTGTAACTTATCAGTGTAGTAACACAGTTCTCATCTCTGATATTATATTACTTATAATTACTTATTAATTATATTACTGATGATATAAGTCCTATTATCATGTATATTTATCCTCTTTATTTCATCCTTATTCTCTCACAGAAACCACATTTATGCACATATATCCACACAAACATCTTTATGACTTGCAATCGGATGGCCTAATAAACATGCGATCATCAAAGTTCACTCTGGTACTGCAGTTCTTTCTAATCGAAGAATTAGTCCACTTGAGTTCTAACCATCCCACTGCGCGCACAATATCCCTCAACTGTATTTGCGTTTTTACTTTGTCACCCACTCTTATATTTTTAACCTTAACTGTAGTTATTTAGTATATTACATTTTACAGTTACATAACTAACTATCAGGAACATCAATTAAGCCATAAGACTAATTGGTAATGAATTTCCCACAAAACACGGACAAAGAGATAGGATTGCAGATCGCTGTTATTCTTTTGTTCAACTCATGCAGAAATGGTGGAAATATTCATTCATGGAGAAAAAAGTGAGTAATCCAAGCCACGTGCCAAATATTTAACCATGCATCACCAATTGCGATAAGGTCAAGATTTATCTAGGGTTCTCTGTCATTAGGGGATGTAATGAAGCTATCTTTATCACACAACCTGCATTTGTTCATTCAAATTAGCTGCTCTTAGGTCATAGTGGCCAGTTCTCTGATATTTATTATGTTAATCAATATGTAGCCGTCATTTCCCATATGAAATATAGCACAAAAAGAGAGAGAGAGAGAGAGAAAAAAAAACGTTATAACTAATCATTTGAACCCAACACCCATCGAGAGAGCACTTTCAACAAGAACACGCATATTACATTTGATTCATGAAAATTCATGAATAAAACAAATTGATGCAAATGCAAAATGATCTATAAATGATATATATATATATATATATATATATATATATATATATATATATATATATATATATATATATATATATATATATATATTTGACATGTAGTTGTTATTTTAGTGTAATTGAGATATAGCAATTTTTTTTAATCAAAAACTGAGAAATTATGTATTAATACACACACATGCAAGATATTTAAGGTAAAAGTATCCCACACATATATTAATAAAACACAAACTTTTATTTTGGATGCAATTTGCATTATTTGACAGTCCTACACTGTCATTTTTTTTGTTGGTTTAACTTTAAAAAGTAAGTAACCTGGTTGCTTTAAAGTTTAGAGTTTATTGAAATAAAAAAAAAATTAGTTGATACAATGAAGGGAATTTGTTTAATAAATAGAAACTCAAAATATTTTTGTATCTGAACCACAAAAAAAAAAAAAAAAGATAAATCATGAAAATAGCACTGCGTCATCAAAAATAAAACACACAATCCCCCAATATGCTTACAAAATCTTTTAATAATATTTTAATAAAGGTTGTCGAATCTCAAAAAAAATTCATTGTATTAACTTCAATGAAATTTTAAAGCAACCAGATAACTTTTGTTTTTCTAAATATTTTTTTACAGTGTAGCACTTTTATATTTTGATAGTTTTGCATAGTAAATGTAGTACTTGATTATAATTAATCAGTTTTATGATTAAATTTTCCTGTAGTAATTAGTCATATGGCTTTTTTTTTTCTTAAAGAATTGGTAAATATTTTATATATATAATATATAAAATATAACTTTCATCTGAATTGTATGCCTCCTGTGAACACTACTGCATGCTGATCAAAGCAAGAAATATCCGGTTCTCTCGTTTGCACCTGAATTTTAATCCAAAAACATGATTGCAATAAAATAAAGTCAACCAAGGCTCATTGGAAATACGTGACTCTGCCTACATTTTTGCAACACCCGAATTATGTACCTCCAGGTACGTTTACCTGCACTTTTTGGGTAAAACGTCCACCGGAGGCGCTAAGTGGTAATATTTTTTCTCTATTCCAGATACGCAACATGACATCATGACTGATCTCACAGAATGAATATTTATACCCTAATTTTATATTTTGGAGTAACTAACTCCAGTCCTACCCTAAACCTACCAACTCTAACCAATATAAAACACGTAACAGGCAAATAAATGTACAGTCACAAGTTATGTATTGCAAAAACTGACCAAAAAACTGTATAAAAGTATTAACTCATGTTGCATTCCAATCCTTCTGAAGTCATACGATATCTTCATGTGAAGAACAGAGATGATCTTAATGTTTTAATCGTTGAAATTATGATCACGCTCCTTTATGAACAGAACACACGCACTCGTTCATAAGAGAGCTAATGGCATTTTACAATCAAAGCTGACGTAATGACACAATTGGTCACGAGACACATGACAGCCATTGCTGTCAAAGCTGACGTGACGTTTCTTCCGGCGGCAATATTTGAAATGTATTATTAATCTTTGGCCGATGGACTTGACGCTACTGATCGCTTTTGGGGATTTTCTTCACACAAATCAATCGTTTGGCCTCGGAACACTTGGGATATTTGTACTTTCTAAATAAATTATGTATGCTGTCGTATCTGCCTGTTATATCCTGTTTTTTATAATACACAAATGGGTAGGTTTAGGGAAGGGAAAAAGCTAAAAAGCGATTATGCGTCTTGATAGCACGCCAAAATGGCATACGAATTGGCGTGTCTTATATACGCCATTTCATGAGATCAGTCTGGGAATGGAGAAAAAATATTACCACTTAGCGCCTCCGGTGGACGTTTCACCCAAAAAGTGCCGGTAAACGAACCTGGAGGTACATATTTCAGGTGTTGCAAAAATGTAGGCAGAGTCACGTATTTCCAATGAGCCTGGGTTGAATAAAGTTTACACCAGATATTCGGTTCTGTCAACCAAAACAGATCATTAAAAGGTGTAAATGTTATCTAAAATCACTCTCATAACTAATGGCCGATTAATAAATTTGGTGTTAATACTAGTTTAATTCAGCACTTCAGTTTCGACACCAGCAGCAACAGAGGAAAGCTACAAGACAGAACTATGCTCTTAAATCTTCTGCATAAAAACATTGCCTCTGAGAGATTTCGTGGCCATTTCTCCTCCTTTAGTTGAGTTATATCCCTATAGCTGCCAAGGGAGCATGTGAAGTTCAACCTAGCGGCATTTATGAATATTTTTTTTGTTGACCTGTCATGCACCATAAAGGGAAAATGAATGCCATTAGAAAAGTTTCTTTTGTGCTTCTAGCCAAAAAATAATGTTCATTTATTCAGATTTGCTATAAAACTATTCCCCCTATATCAATAAGGAAGACATTAAGTAAAATGAAAGATAAACACTCAGATATCCTCTTTCAGGGAAGCAATGATTGAATCATGTCCCATGAGCAGATCATGGGAAATAATTACTTCTAATACAGAAATGTGTATGAGTTTATAGAAGATTAAAAAAAAACAAATGTTCCAAATCATTTTATCTCTAATTTGGTCGACAGGAAACTGACACATGAAAGAGAATATACTTTAAAGGGGTCATATCATAAATGTTTTATCACTTAAAAATTTCCCCAATGTCCACTTATAACGTTTTTGTGCCAAACATGACGTTTTTTGCAGCTTAGGAAGAAGTTTTGACTTCTGAAAGTTACAGTATGTTTTCACACTGCATCAAGTACATCTTTTATCTCGAAAGATCAATGAGAATTTGATTCTTCTTGATATGAGCCCTTTAACAGTGACTATGGCACTGAAGAACCAGCTGTCATCTTAATATGGTTTGAGTCAAAGGTGTACGTAAAGATAGCGGCAGTAACCTCTCGTCGTGTCAGGTCTGCACACATCTCCTCCAGGCCATGAAGCACCAAGGTCAGAGAAACCGATAGTCATGTTTTCCCTCAGCTTCTGTATCAACCAATACAAAAAAATAAAAACTGCAGGAGATTGACATGAAAGGATGGTGCAGAATTGCTCATCTGTACTGCAAATCATGTATGTGGCTACTTGATTATTTAATTTGATAGAAGCCTATAACTGATAATCTTCCTGATGGCTACAATCATGTTTAATAAAAGTGGTATTATTCAACATGTGGACCATTAGGCTTTTTGAAGTGGTGCATTGTTGAAAAAAGAAAAGAAAAAATAAATTAGCACCTGGTTGGAGTAGTGCAATTCTTTTCTCATCTGACAATTGTCTAGACTGTATGAATGGTGTTTTTTTTTAAATCTAACCTTTATTTAACCCGCCAGGTACATTTGAGATTTAAAACAACTTAACACACTTAATGTCAAATGTATACACAACTAAACATTCACATTTGATTCCTTGAACCGTATAACATATTCAAATGTATCAAAATTTACCAAATGCCTACACCCATTAAAAAAACAAACAAACAAAAAAAAAACATAAAAGGTTTATCAACTAGTTGTGGCCAAGTACTCATCATCATCATCATCATCATCATCATCATCATCATCATCATCATCATCATCATCATCATCATCATCATCATCATCATCATCATCATCCTATGGATTACTAACGTGCTAGAGCACTTTAAACTGAAATGTAGTTGGTTTGTTTTTAGTGAGAAAGAAAGAAAGAAAGAAAGAAAGAAAGAAAGAAAGAAAGAAAGAAAGAAAGAAAGAAAGAAAGAAAGAAAGAAAGAAAGAAAGAAAGAAAGAAAGAAAGAAAGAAAGAAAGAAAGAAAGAAAGAAAGAAAGAGAAAGAAACCTAACAAAATGAACACACACACACAATCATATAGCAGTTAAATCCCCCAGGTTAACAAAAATGGGTTCCGAACTAATCCTCAGGGAATAAACTATTGGTCAGGAGACGCTCTAACGTATATGCCATAAATCTGTTACAGTCCATCCAACAACATTGTCAGAAAAGTGAGTGATAAGACTCTTTGTAAGAACATTACATCTGACAGCGTCAAAGCTATTCAACAAATCACAAAACAGAGTCAGACAGTGTGTCGTATGATTGAGAGCTTCCGTTATGTCCAGTCTGCATTCATGACGGTGGATACAGATTTTAACTCAAAATGGTTGCTCAAACATTTATTTATTTTTTCCCGGATCTGGTCAAACGGTTTCAAATGAATGTTATTTATATATTAGTATTGCTTGAATTCACCCTAACATTTGCCATATCAGATTCTTAGATTAAACAATTCACATAAAGGTCAATTATACTAAGTTATTACATTAATTTGAAATATATATGTATTGAGGTCATTTCGTTTTTGCTATAATACCTTTTAGACTACAATCTTTAACTAGTAAAGCAAACTATGCAAGCCCTAATCCTAATATAGTCACAGAAAACCACAGAGTGAAGTAAGTTTCATTGTCATACAATAGGCATTATTCGGAATTTTGAGCAGACACAGACGCGTGTTAGACCCGCCTTAACTCGGCTGTGTAAAGATGCCTATAGTCCGCAGCCATCAGGAGAGGGAAAGATCAAGATGACTCTGATTCAGATATAGATCTAAATTATTTATTACACTGAAATGCAGCTAGGTATATTTCATATTTCAAGAAAAGATAACTAGTAAAATGACCTTACAATGTAAACAGGAAATCAAAGGCTCAGTGACTAGCTGTAGATGCAGGAAACCAATCAACATACACAATGACTAGTTAAATAAATCAATAGGTTACATCACCCATCTAAGTTAGAGCCAACTAACCGTTCTCTCAACAGAAGTAAGGACGAGGTTCGGGTCTTTAACTTTAAATTTTCCTTGAGCTTTTGTCATATAAAAGGACCACCATACTATAAGACTTTCCTGTACATTTCAGAACTGAAAACTTTCTTTTTAGTTCATAAACTGTTTTTATTATTACCAAGCCCAGATGATGACTCATTGTGGTCTATAGATCTGTGAAAGACCACCCCTGCAGAAGAAGATCAACGCCTACTTCATCATTCATCATTGCGACTGGCCCCGCCCACTGGAGTGTTAGTGAGATGACGAGGAGAGAAGAGCAATGCAGGATGGACTATAAATAACATTACCTTTCAAAGGATCCTAATTCTAGGAATGTGGTAGTTTATTTATTTTTAACAATGTGAATGTCTCAGTTGAGCATTATTTTTTGTATTCACTACATTTCACTGTGGATCCTCAGTATGTAATGTAAACATGTACAACTGAGCTATTTCGTATGCGAAGATGTAAGCCAATCACAGCAGTGGGCATTTACACTAAAGCTGTTTACACAGCAGACACGCCTCTTCACACAGATTAAATAAGAGGGCTACAATCAAGGTATAGGACTAATAATGTAAAAATCATACTAACATAATAACAGCATCCCAGGAAACATTATAGTCCAATACAACACTGCAGTTCATGACCCCTTTAATACCAGATAAGTATGTAAAGTCATAATAAAGTCACTGACTGAAAAACCAGCAGTCTACAGTTTTATTCACAGCCAGTCTTCTCTTTGACCATTCTTGCTTTGCTGTAACATTAACAAAAATCTCCTCAGGTGTAACAACACCTTCCTCTACCTTTCTGATCATTTACTAATACTCATTGAAGGACAAAGACATGAATCCAAGGACCAAGTTCACTCAGTGAGGTCTTAAAATAGCGTCAGTCTTCAACTTTATCAGCTTAAGTTGCTGGGGAGCGAGCACCACACGTGTGGGAGAACTGTGCGAGTGGAATAGATGTGATAAAGTGTGTAATGGAACTCATGAGGAATCAAGAACCTTTCTTTTATAACAGCATGGATCGACAGCCTTTCAGCTCCTGCAAAATGACACAATTGTCTTGGACATCTTGACTTTGTCTCAGCCACCATTGACATACATGAGCACAAATCAGTCTAATTGCAACCAAAGAAAGGTGGAATATCATATATGTCATCTAAAAATACATCAAGCCTACAGAATCAAGGTGAAGCTACAGACATGCATCACAAACATCAACAACAACTAGCTGGGGGCGGGTTACACTAGGGGCTGCTCTACACATTGTGTAGAGTGAAATCAATGCATTTCCCACTGCTTATGTTTTGGTTTGGAATAAACTTTCCATTCATCAAAGCCTTCTGAACAAAATGTATCATAGGTTCCACAAAAATGTTAAGCAGCATGTGTATATCACTCACACCCTCAGCAACGCCAGCAGGTGTGTTCACACTGTTCCAAAATCACCAGCCAAGATATCACAGTTATCTCATGTCATGTTTTCGGTAGCAGTTGGCTCAAATCTTATTTGGCACCAAAACCAAAACATTGTAAGCAGTGCGAAATAAATTGATTTCTCTCTATGCAATGTCATTTGAACAAGTTCATCACTTGTCTGGGGTTGTAAAGGTACCTATTTGGGTAGAAGGTTGAAAAACAAAATGCAACCAAGTTTACATCCAAACTGATCTCATAAAAATACATTTGTATAAGACGGTCATCATTTATTTGAGTTAAACTGAACATACACCATAAAGGTACATTCTTCATCCAAGCATCCTATCTATGATTATAATATCATTGCATTGTAAAGGCAAATAAATACAATGTCCAAAGCAAAACTTAATACAATGACAATTGTGTCTCAACATGTAAACAAATTGAAAAGATAAAGCTTGCCTTCATGAAAGGCAGACAAAAAAGTTACATTAACTTTATAGTCTTAGATGTGAGTTTTTTGAAAGTGAAAAAATTGTAAATTCTTTCAGAAACACTTACAAACATTAGCAATGTAACATAAATATTCTAATATTATAAATATCAAAGTAATACTTAGCTGTACCTTGCCATTTAATATGCTAAAATACATTGAGCCTTGGTTCTTATCTTGATAATTGATTCTAGTTTGCATCATTTCCCAAATCCACTCCAATTTTGGTTCATCGTTAAAAAAGTATTTCATCAACTCATTTTCAAAGTTCCAACAAAACATCAGAGGGAGTTTCTGGCCAATTATTCCTTTAAACTCAGACACTCTTTACCCATTGTTCCTAGACACAATTAGGGAGACAGTGTCTAATTTATACTCAGTGCTGACATATGGGCATTGGTTCATAAAATTCCATAATTACCCATCAAAAAATATGGGGGTGCTCATTTAACTGATGTTAATTAGTCAAACAGTCAAAAACGTAAGGGAAGAATCTCCGAGCCATGAAACTTAACAGGAATCTAAATGATAATTGGTGAGTGCTTTTTTAAAAGTTCCAAGTTTTCAGAAGGTTAGCAGATAGTTCAGATTATAACACTATGCACTTTTGTTCTTCTATAGGTTGACTGCTTCTTTTACCTGTGCTGGTACAATAACTTAAAGCTTAAAACGTAAGATCAGCTGCACTGTCCCTTAGTGAAAAGTAAATATAGTAAAATGTACTTGGAATACATTTATTTAATGCTAAATATACTACAAATACACTCGGGGGGGGGGGGGGGGGGTTCTCAAGTTTCAGAGAGTTTTTTTCGAGTATGGGTCCACTTGACGTCGACAGAGTGGAAGGTCCTTGTATGGGCCGTACGTGCTCTTCTCCTGGAAGGTTGCGCGCGCATGACTGAGGTGAAAGAGCAAATGCACGCCCATAAACACTGCTGTCAGGTGCAGATCCAGTCGTCTGTGCAACACTTCTGTCCCACCGCGTTCCACTTTATTCCTATGAGTGACATCAAGCGACTTCAACGCTTCAGCACAGCATTCCGGGAAGGCAACGCTGCATTTGAACCGATCTGAACGCAGAAATGACGGGAAGCGGCACAACATCACGCTTCAGTCGCGTCGCAAAAGTGGATCTCCACGGTCACAGGACTTCACAAAATCAACATTTACCAAAGAAATGTGTTTTTGATGGAGCAATGACGATAAAGGTTCACGGTCGTGTTTTAGAAGCAGGCGGTGAGTAAAATTGCTTCAAATGTCTATGTTGTTAGCTATCGTCACGTAAGTAAACATCAGTAAACAACACGATCGTGTATAACGTTAGTTAATGTATCAATGGAGCATGCGATCTATGGTGTGTGTTTAAATACATTTGTTTAGCTGACCACAGGTGTCAGTTTGTTTATTGTAAAACCCAACACATTCTCACACCCAACTCGTCACATATGGACGCTTGACCAGGACCCCTTGTCGTCACTTTTTCAACGAACTGGACGTACCTTTATCGTCAATTTTCGACGCGCTGGGTGCTCCATTCATTACAATGAGAATCCTTTGGCGTCATACACAGACGCATTTAATTCTTTGCGTTTGTAAAAGCAGACATGATTTTATTAATATTTAAAGGCTACTTTTATATTTTGGAGCAACTAACCCAACTCCTACCCTAAACCTACCGACATCTTAACAATATAAAACACATAACAGGTAAATAAATGTACAGTCACAAGTATGTATTGCAAAATCTGACCAAAACA
The DNA here is from genome assembly GCF_024679245.1 of Pseudorasbora parva. NCBI lineage: Eukaryota > Metazoa > Chordata > Actinopteri > Cypriniformes > Gobionidae > Pseudorasbora > Pseudorasbora parva. Next base: position 52,616,249 of record NC_090175.1, read on the forward strand.
ATATAAAAGTATTAGCTCATGTTGCATTCCAAGTCTTCTGAAGTCATACGATGTCTTCATGTGAAGAACAGAGTTGATCTTGATGTTTTAATCGCTGAAATGATGATCCCGCTGCCCCGTGAACGAACTCATTCATATCTCATTCAAATAATTCAAAAGACTCCTGAGCATGACGCGATCGGTCACAAGACACACGAGAGCCAATGACATTTTACAATCAATGCTGACGTAATGACGCAATTGGTCACAAGACATATGAGAGCCAATGCAATTTCACTATGAAATCTGAAGTACGGGCGGCAATATTTGAAATTTGATGTGTTTGTTCATGATCCCAGTGCGTCTGTGTATGACGCCAAAGGTTTCTCATTGAAATGAACGGAGCACCCAGCTCGTCGAAAATTGACGATAAAGGTACGCCCAGTTCGTTGAAAAAGTGACGACAAGGGGCCCTGGTCAAGCGTCCATATGTGACGAGTTGTTCTATGTATAACGTTACACTAGTCTGACGTGCAAAACCGTTTTGCTTGCTACTGCTAAGGTTTAGTCGCATACAATAGTCCATAAACCGAATCATGTCCTCATAAACTGTGAGTAAAGACAAACAAATGTTGATAGGCCACTAAATACAGAACATACCACAGAGACAGACGTCCTGTTGTTGTTGCTTCCCCTGTTCAATTTATTTCAGCCTCCGGATCTGATTCTGGATCATATCTGTATTAGTTGAATCTGATTTAGTGTAGCGTTTAATTCTCCACGCTGGAGGACGTCACCGTTTTGTGTGCACTCGTCATTCTTTAGCTCCGCCCACACGATACGCCTCCAGCCGCTCGTTTTTTTTCCGGAAAGACTCGGTACAGCCTATCTTTCTTTTATAAATGTAATAAAACTAAAGACTTTTCGGAGATATGAAGGATGCAATACTACTCTATAGGTACTCAAGATTGACATGAGATTGACTGAAATTGAGTGTATCACAAATACATTTAGTTATACTAAAGTACATATGAATAAATTGTGCTTAAGTATTATTCACTAGGGTCGCTACTGCTATCTTCAAATTTAGCCTTAAATTCAATGCTGTAAAAATTCTCATTATTTGTAAGTATGGTACGTCACACCACTATTTTTTCATGTGTGTATACATGATCATCAAGTAAAACGATCACTGTAACAAGGCTTTGGACCTGTGAAAAAAATACTATTATGTGAGCTAGTGCCTTATTCCCTTTTTTAAACTTTAAGGGTGAAGGTGACATGAGATTTCAGGTGCTCCTCTTGTACGACATGCTATACTTTAAGGGGTGATGAACCGAGAAATCAACTTTACCTGAAGCCTTTGATATATAAACGTTATAAAAGAATATCCTGTAAGTTTCAAACAAAAGCTTTTATTGACACAACAGCCAGAAAATGAGAGCTCTCAATTATATACACTGCTCAAAAAGAGAATAGCATCAAGTCAGTTAAACTCATGGGATATTGATCTGGTCAGTTAAGCAGCCGATGGGGTTGTTAATCAGTTTCATCTGCTTTAGTTTCACTAGATGGGCAACAATGAGAAGACCCCCAAAACAGGACTGGTTTTACAGGTGAAGGCCACTGATATTTTCTTTCCCTACACATCTTTTCTGACTACTTTTCACTTATTTTGCATTTGGTTAGGGTCACTGTCACTACTGGTAGCATGAGGTGATACCTCTACAGAGTTTGCACAGGCAGTCCAACTCCTCTAGGATGGCTCATCAATATGTGCCATTGTTAGAAGGTTTGCTGTGTCTCCCAGCACAGTCTTAAGAGCATGAAGGAGATTCCAGAAGACATGCAGTTACTTTAGGAGAGCTGGACAGGGCCGCAGAAGGTCCTTGACCCATCAGCAGGACCGGTATCTGCTCCTTTGTGCAAGGAGGAACAGGATGAGCACTGCCAGAGCCCTACAAAATGACCTGCAGCAGGCCACTGGTGTGACTGTCTCTGACCAAACAATCAGAAACAGACTTCATGAAGGTGGCCTGACGAACTCAGACCCTGAATTGGCGACGACAGGAGAAAACCAAACTATGATTTTAGATTATGCTGGCTCCATAATGTAACATAAAATGTGTAAGAGAAGTTTATTTAAAGCTGCTATCCATAACTTTTTTGTGTGTTCAAGATTTACAAAAATTATATAATGAGAATACAGCATGAATCCATTTTCCAAAACCCTTTTTATGTTGTACCCTAAATCATTATGTTACACTTATACTAAGCGTTTATATTGGTACTTTTTCAGACCAGTCTGATAGGAACGGATGAGCACATTTCCTGCGTGACTCCCCATAGACAGAGAGAAGTAGCTTCACCTGCAATGATCTTCTGCAAGACACATACAGTTCTGTTTATTAACCGCTAGAGCGCAAAAAGTACAAAAATCTTAATCTGTTAAAAGTTAAAAATCTTAAATTGTGTTCTAATGAAGAAACAAACACACCTACATCTTGGATAAAAAAACAAACACACCTACATCTTAGATGCCCTAGGCATAAGCAGATTTGAGGTCTGACAGCGTTTTTATGCAAGCTGTACGTGTGCATTTGACTGTGGATTGACTGTTTGACTTATAAAAACTGGAAAACTTATATGGTAGTTACAAAGTACCAAGACCGGAGTTATTATGAAAAAAGCCAGGACTTTTCAGTTTGGACAGTATCCAGATAAAACTATTTTAACTTCCTAGTTTAAGTATTATGTAAGCACTCAGTAATTAAATAGACAACGTGGAATATTTAGTTGTAAACAACATTTGCGACCATAAGAATATCATTATTAAATGATTAAACATGAGAACACGGACGACTAAATACAGTATTATTAATTTAAGCAAGCTGCAAAAACCTTAAATATACACTTATTCACTCGTTGATTATAGAGAATTAGACAGAACTTGATTAGACAGAACTTACAATGTCATGATATTTATTACCCAGCCATAAAAATAACTTTGTAATATATCAATGTCATTTAAGAAAGGGCTTGTAAATTATAATGATTAATTCTTTGTAATGAAAGACGTCCTGTGTCACATCAAGTCAATTGTTGGTTTTCAAGTGCTGTAATCAAGTGCACCAGGAGTGTTTTGATTACTGTGTTCACGATGATATCACTGCTTCAAACTAATGTTGTGTTCTTCAAATTCAACTGAGCATGAGTAGTTCCTATGCATTTGCATTTAGAAATATACATCCAAATCTGTGTTCCTCTACAACTGTTAAAGGTACAGTATGCAAGTTTTGCTTGTAAAGGTCGCTTATTCAAAACAAAGGCGTAGCTTGATGATGGCGTGAATGAGCCTGGAATGATGGGAGTTGTAGTCTTGACTTCACCTCCACAGCTAATGGAACGCAATCTGATGGACTGAATGATCAATCATGAATGAGCAGATGTGTTGAAGGGGTTATGAACTGAAGGGGTTATGAACTGGCTTTTTAAAATATATATTGTTGTCTGAGGTCAACTTATGATGTTTGGGTGGTTTTTAAATTCAAAAACATCATAATGAATAAGTAATATGCTATTTTCTACCCTGTTTTTTTTTTTTAGCCTCTCTCATGTAGCACTTGGTTTTTATGGGCGTGTGCACTAAAGACTTGGAAGTAAACAGCCACTGATAAGATTGGATAAGCTTTGCATATTATAATGAGCTCCATCTCCCCCCTCAGAGTACACGTGAGGGAATGTTTTGAAAGCGTGTGGAAAAGCAGCAGCCGGAATGATTCGCCCACAGGGTTCGTAGAACATCTTTATCAACCAAACAATGATCTATCTCTAAGAAACCCGCAATTAATTGGAATGTTATTTTTTATTACTTGGCCCACCTGATTGGTGGATATAACCGTGAACGGTGCATTACTAACACACACACTGCGGAGTCAGACAAATCAACATGATCCAAACTTCTGCAAAATATTAAGTCAAGAGAGTGAACAACGTAGCCTGGTCCTAGTACTTTTGTATATTTAATTTGTACAGAGAGTATGGTCAATCTTCATAGACAAGTGTTAACTTCCTTGAAGGTGGTTACTCTCTTAAAGTTTAAAACTATTGGATCTGCCTACACTCTTAGAAGAAAAGGTTATATCGGCGTTACGTATTTGGAACCCTTAAAAGGTTATATATAGAAGTATAGTTGAGTATACTCCAAAGACCCTTTTATGCTAAAAGGGTTAAATAATGACAAGAAAGAACCCTTTTTTTTAGTTTTCTAAAAGTGCAGGATTCAGAGTGGGTTTACCCGAGTCAGCTTAAATGCTGTGGGAAAGGTCCCCATGTAAAGAGAAGGGTTGAAAATGTGAGTGAGTGCAGGAGTGATTGAAGAAGAAATGGCCTGAAGAAGGGGAGAGGGTATAGGATCAAGTGGACAGATAGTGGAGTGATTGGAAAGGAGTTTAGAAATATCTGGCTCAGAGAGAAGGATGGGAACGTGTGTGTTAGTTGTTGAGTTGTGCGTGTCAGTTTGTGGTAAGAACTGGTTGCTGATGATGGAGGTTTTGTTTGTGAAAAATGATGCAAAGTCATCAGCTGTAAGAGTTGATGAAGGAGGGGGAGGAGGAGAACAAAGAAGAGAGGAGAATGTTTTAAAGAGTGCGCGAGAGTCAGAGCAATTGTTGATTTTGTTGTGGTAGTATGTTGTTTAGCAGTGGAGACATTTGTAGAGAACAAAGAGTGAAGAGACTAATACAAGGTAAGGTCAGAAGAGTTTTTAGATTTCCTCCAGCATATATTACGCCGAAAGCTAATCTGCGGAGTAGTGTGTGTTGTGTCAGGAGTCAGTATGAGGTTAAGAGTGATGAGAAAGTGGTCTGAGGTGTGCAATGGAGTAACTAAAGTGTTGTCCGTGGAGCAGTAGCGTGTGTAGACGAGGTCTAACTGGTTAACTGATTTGTGAGTATAGCCGTAGTAGATACTAACTTACGGTCAAATGAGGTCAGTAGAGAGCTGAAGTCTGTGGCTAGGTGTTTATCAAGATGGATGTTGATGTCACCAAGCAGAATCAGAGGAGTGCCATCCTCAGGGAAGTTTGAAAGCAACACATCCAACTCCTCCAAGAAGTTATAATTTACAATGAAACGATACAATTGCATTAAATAATGTTTTGAGATTTTTAGTTTTGAATACAAGAAATGTTGGAAAGTATATTTAAACATGAAACTTAACCTCCAGTAGGTGGCAGCAGCTGACTGTCTTGATGAGTGACTCATTGAGTCATTCATTCAAGCGATTCATTCAAACGCTGAATCATTCAGTAACACACTTGTTGTGAGACGCATTATGGATCTGCTGTGAACAATTTTCGCTGCTGAAATAGAACAAAAAACACTCAATATTTCATCTAAAATGTATGTGACTTTAAGTGAATGTTAAGTAAGGGATAATGTACATCCAGCCGGTTGTTATCGCAGAATAAACCCCGACAGAGTGATCAGGACCCCGGCACGAAGCGGAGGGTAAACAGTTCGAACCTGTTTAAGCCTTTATCTATTGCTGAAGATTTGCCATGCCCTTGCTAAATGTTGAAAATGAATGCTGAAAGGGTTAGTTCACACAAAAATGAAACCAAGCCTATGATTTACTCACCCTCAATTCATTATAGGTGTATATGACATTCTTCTTTCAAAGGAATACTTCAGCACTGGGACGATGAATCTGTATTTAAATTGGGTCATTAATGTAGTAGAAATGTGAAATTATTTTTTTAATTTTGTGCTTTCTAGACTGAGAAAAAAAAACAGAAAATATATTTTTGTCTAATGGGGATGAAAGACAACAATTCCCAGAATGCTTTGCTGCCCTACGAGACCACTCCCAAAGCCACCACTACTAGATTTCCCACCATGACCGCTTTCATTTTTATAAAATCAGTTCAGTTAAAGAACAGACACTACAACTAAAACTGAAAGTGTCTGTTCAATATAATGTGATTTAGCCGCTGAGGGAGTGTCACAGCCCAAACACTGCAGGAGTCAGATTACATTGATGAGAGCTGAGGTAAACGCGACCGCTCTCGCAGCATAGATTCATGATGCATTTTTTGCACTCATAAATAGTTTAAAATAGAAAGACCTTACTGTAACACATATAGAAGTTTAGCCATCAAGAATATGCATCTTAATCTTACCAGTCAGCAAAGGTTACATATGCAGTGTTCATGGCCTTGAGCAGCTGAGAGCTGCCCCTGATGGTGGGATGTATTGCCTGTCATTGCATGTGCTAGAATATATGCTACAATTAATGCAGTTTCCACAACTAATAAGAATCATGGAAACAGCATTTTCAATTTGTAGTCAATATGAATAACTGAACAGGAATGAAAATATACCAAACTCAAGGTCTTTGGTTTGCAGGACTAATCTTTTCACCAGTGCTACATGATACTGTAATAAGTATAAACATTAAAATATACAATATATGCAAAAAAATATGCAAATGTATTTTGTGTTTAGATCTAATTATATTTTTTGTTATTATTGAAAAATGAGCATGTTTATCATTAATATTCAACACATTTCGGGTACAGATCTCTCTTATCTAGCCCTATTGCATTCTGGGACTTTGTTAAGCTGCATTGAAATTATCTTATATGTCCCTGATTCCACACCACCTTTCAATAGCGAGAAGAGTTGCAATTATTATACTGCATTGTGCTGAATATATGCGTAGGCCTTTTTATTAGGTAGGCAACTGCTTTTATTAAACGCTGCTGTATCAAGCAGCTCTACATAGCTGAATATGCAAATTTCTACTGCAGGAGCTAGAAGCACATTTTGTGTCAAAAAATAAGCCGCATATCAAATCACTTTTTCGGATATAGCATAGTGTCCACAGCCTTGGCTTTCATAGTTACGGCCCATAGGATTCACCGATTTGCACAATCAGTTATAAACCACAGTGATATATTGGAGCAATTTAGTGGTTAACAAAGTTGTTGGCACTTCTCCAGTAAGCCTTATATTAGCATGGCAGTCATCACACTGTTCTCATTTCATTTCATGCCTCAATCATTTGAAATTTGTGGAAATGAAGTCGCTAGAGTGCAACAAACAAGATGTCAGAATTTTATGAGAGTTCAGTGCTAGCGCTGAATCAAATAACTTATTGAGTGTGAAAGCATTATATTTGCTTCTTATAAAGGTCATGTCCTGAAATTCAAACCTATGAGAAAAAAGTCTTAGAGAAGAATTCATATATTAATGTCGATGATTCATAGTGTCACTTTGACAACAATAAAATCCACTGCTATAATAATAAAAACCATATGGTAATTTACCATGGATGGATGTTCCATCCATCTATCCATCCATCCATCCACACATCCATCCATCCACCCATCCATCCACCCACCCATCCATCCACCTGATCCTAAACTCAAGGGATTCCCATTCTCTTTGTTCTTGGCAATATTTCCCCAGCCAGACGCCATTTGTGCCACTTGAATTTCCCTTTGGTGTCAAGTTTCCAGCTCTGGGTTCATTTGTGTGCCCCTGCCTGTAGACCAAGGTGATCTGAGTGGGATGTAATGAATCGGAGGGGTGCATAATCAGTTTCTAGCCAGCTAATGAAGTACCCGCGTCGTATTCCTCCTTAGCAGGATAGTCATTAAATTAGCCCTTGCTTTCAGCCCACCTCACTCCATCTCTGCTACACTTGTGCTTTCCACTGAAGAGAGCTTGCCCTGTGTGAGCTTCTTCAATGTTCATATGAAAAATATTTTTTGAAAATAACAAACTGATAGAAAAAATAAAGTTATCAAGATGTAAGATTTTACTAAACTGCATCATCATAGTTCTGTCATGACACCTCTCAGAGTTTTTTGTGTGGTAATGTATGTGACAATATTGATATGTTTGGTTTTGGCGGAATAGATCTGCTACATAGTTGCTGCTGCAGAGCAAGATGGGACTTGCTATTGCCAATACATACTCAACATGCAGCTGTGAGCAAATAAGACATGCTGTTGCTGTACAATATAGCACAACTGCTACAGCAAATGCTGAAAGCAAGGAGATTGAGTTAAGGACCGACCAGCCTACACCATCTAGAGTCTCATGACAGAGCTTTGTATTGAGACAACACTGACAACCACTGAAAAAATAAATACATAAAATCAGCTGAGGCTCCAAGCTGTTTCAGGCAAATTCCATTTTTCTGAATAGTGGTGGCCACTCAAGAAATCCAATTAGATCTCCTCTCCATTCACCCTGTGCTGCTAAAGGCCAGACAAAAGAGAATACCTCTTGCTTTAAACTGCCCACTAATATCACAGCAGGCTTCTGCCATCATTCATCTAAAGCCAGAGCTTATATATGGCACATCCACTTCATGCATTTATTTTAAAACTTATTTTAATTATTTTCTTTTTGGTTCATACATTACCATGTGTAATCACCATTTAAATATAGGTAGGTATAATATGCTTTTTTTTATTTCCCTTACAGGGTTTCAAAATGAAAGATTATACAATATGTGTTTTTAAGCCTGTCACATTAAACCTAAGAACTGAAAATGAATTGATTTAACATAAAGGTCATTTTGCACTAACCACATTTGCTATGTAGTGAAAATAATTGAGAAGAATTATTATACAAATCATATATAAAAGCTTGTGGTTCAGAAATAGTTTGAATGCTATTATTCAGCAGGGACACGTTAAATTAATCAAAAGTTATTTATAATGTGGCAACAAATTACTAATTTTGCTAAATAAATGCTGTTCTTTTAAACATTCTATTCATCAAACGATCCTGAAAAAAAAAAAAGTATGACAATAAAATATATTAACCTACATGACTATTACATAAAAGCACAAATAATTTTAGCTTCACAAAGGGGATCATCATCTCTGACTTTAACAGTATAGAGGACATTTAGAGGCGCATGGTGGGCATTTCATTTTGTCGTAAGATAAATTTCTGGTTTTGCTGAGTGTGCATGAAACTTTATTCCCATCAAGGATTCCTTTGCATGTCTACTGGAAAGCTATATTTGATATAACCAGTTTGACCCCCATAAATGGTTAAGTGCTTGTAAAGACAGGTTTGCAGAGCATGTCAGGTCTGAGTGATTGCTTATGTGCGGTACATGTGTTATGCATGCGTGTAAGTGCCCAGTCTATGATAAAAATGCAATTCCCTTGATGCAGCTTGTCTATTAAATGATTCCTTCACTTCCTTTTTTCTTCTCACAGTTCCTAACAGGAGTACAGGCTTCATTTAGACCGATGTCTTCCATGCAAGACCCCATAGATCTGTTAATGTCCCTGATCTGTTCTGGGGCTTCATGAATTACTCCAGAAGCAAGTTTTGTTTTGGAACAAAGCGCATCAACAATGCATGATATGATTGTCTTCCTTCTCATGGAAACACGAAACATGCATGACCCCGCACCAATTTTGATGCTGGAAATGACTCCTGGGATGTTCTGTTTCGTTGCAGATAATGAATGTGCTTCAATGACTGATGTTTCTAAGAAGATTTAAATCCCATCTCAACCACGTTTTTGCTCCTTTTTTTCTTCCTTTGCAGCATGCCTTTATGGTACTGGTTAAATTGTACATAAAATAAAAACCCACTTGCAAAATTTAGTCAAATTTGGTTTAAATTTAATTTTGTAAAAATTTGGTATGAAATAAAAGTTGTGATATTCTTCCTTAATATGACATATAGCCTACACTGAAAAAAATGACTTTGTGGTATTGTAAAATCTATTACATTAATTCATGTAATTTATACATTGTAAAATCAAGATTAAGTTGGAACTATATATCTTATGTAAAATTTACACAATTTATTAATGTAATAAATTAACTGAGAAGAAAGAGTACATTTTACCATATATTTACAAATAGTATTTAATGTTTTATAGTCACAGCACATTCACCTAAAAATACTAAGTAAATTTTAATCTGAAAAGCAAAGTGTGTTTGAATCTGCCCGGCCATTTTTGTTGTTGCTCAAAAAGATCCCGGTTCAGTGGCAGAGACGGTCGGTTTGGGATGTCGCTTTTATATGGCTGACTTATTCTCGGTAAGTTCTGACTTTTCTATTTTAGATTTGTGATAACGATGTACTTCGTTTTGATGGTTTGATTATTGCATAGACGTTACGGTTTAAAATTGACTAAAAGTGAGTTTTAATCACAATAACGGTAGCTAAAGCTAAAGCATTATCCACTTCTATAAAGTTGAGACTGGTGTTTAGTCAAAGATAGAGGGGATTAAATGTAGTTAGCCACGTTCTTGTAGAAAAATTCACCCTGTCTGGTTAACTTCAAAATAATTTAATGTTAGCTGGCCGTGATTAAGTGCTGGCTGCCTGTGTGTGTGTCCTCTAGCTAATGTTAGCATTTTTAGCAAGTGTCTAAGTTGTTTTTATATCCACTGAAAATTTCACAGCAATTATTTTATCAAAGCATAAGTTAGTCTGCACTCTGTACTAAAGAAGGAAAGTTTGGATGGCAGGTGAACTCTGATACCAAATAAGCATTGATGTATAACGTTAGCAACAAGTGCATGAATGTCAGCAATTCTATTTTAGTGAGCTAACGACATGAAGGTCCGGTCACCTTTTTAATGAAAATAAAATGTAATGTTATAAATGTAATTCTATTTCTTAAATGGAATTGTGTTCTTTTTTTCTTACAAACTGTATGCAGGAGGACAGTCGCAGTGTTGCCGCTGAACATATCCTTAAGATGGTCGTCCATGGAGCTGATCGAGAGGATCCAGTCGATGAATGAGCATTAAGGAAAAGTGACCATTCTGTTTCAGCTGGACTATGCATGTGCTCGTCATTAAAGGGTTAAGTTAGTTCAGTTCAGTCTAAAATGAAATGTCTGTCATTAACTCCTCTCCCTAATGTCGCTCCACAACCGTAAGACCTCCGTTCATCTTAACACACAGTTTAAGATATTTTATATTTAGTCCGAGAGCGTATGCAAGTGTATGCACACTATACTGTCCATGTACAGAAAGGGAATACAAACATCATCAAAGTAGTCCATATGAGACATCAGTGGGTTAATTAGAGTCTCTTGAAGCATCCAAAATACATTTGGGTCCAAAAATAACAAAAACTACGACTTTATTCAGCATTGGCTTCTCTTCACCGTTTGAATCTTTATTTGAGGATTGAACACAAACACGGAAGAGAAGACAATGCTGAATAAAGTCGTAGTTTTTGTTATTTTTGGACTCAAATGTGATACATTTCATATTTGGCTGAACTAACCCTTTAATGTTAGTTATGCCACTGTTGGCTGCTGATGTTTAGTTGAACCATACATGGTTAATTCTACAGTTATTGTAAATTATAATGAATGTACCTTAACTACTTAATCAGTTGATGTGAACATTACTGATTTAATGGTTAATTGTAAATTTTGACATAATAAACTGTTCAACTTTATTGTATTTATGTGTGATTTGTGATAAATGTATTTGATGCAGAGAAAATTATTACATTTATTTGGTTTAAAATAGCAACATTTACATAATAATAGTGAGTAATATAAATTAATTCAACTAAGTAATTCAAAATGTCAAATGGACAAACATTATAAAATCTACTTAATTACTTCATAAGAGTAAATAATACAGATTTATAAAATTTACTTGATTACCTTTAATAAATACAACATGCTAAGTTAAATATAATTAAGTAACATTTACTTAATGTCTTTGCAAATGTTACATTTATAGTTAAGTACATTTTACTTGATATTGGCAAGTAAGTTGTACTTGATATCGCAGCAGTAAATTTTACTTAGAAAAACTGAGTGCAAATTGTTACAAAGATTTTATCAAGTAAATCTTACAAGTTGTTTTTATCAGTGTAAGTGAAATGGCTTCTCAGATAAGAAAATTACGATGGGACTTGATTTTGTCCATGGGAAATAGTTTGGAGGAGGATTGTGGTTTGCTGTTGATTGACCTCATGTGAAAGACAAGTTGACCCACCCTCTCTCCAGTAAACGTCATCCAGGAGAAGTGTCCATACAAGGAATTCCACACTTTATGATATCATACTAAAAAAAAAAAAAAAAAAAAAAAAAAAATCAGTTTTTGCTTGCTTTCTGGGACTCCTGACTCGCTACAGTGGTTTTAATGGAACAAGATGTTTTTATACCAGGGGCTGAGCCTATGCCAAGAGCGTGGTGAGCTCGTGCCAGGAGCATGGGTAGTGAGCTACTGGAAGAGCCTTCATACGCTACAATGGCAAACAGCATCCAGTAGAAAAATTCAACTGCAGTAGCCACTGTTGGGCAGCACTCAGACATTTTAACACCATACAGCAGGGCAAAAAAAGTATTTTGTCAGCCACCAATTGTGCAAGTTCTCCCACTTAAAAAGATGAGAGAGGCCTGTAATTTTCATCATAGGTACAGTTTAACTTTGAGAGACAGAATGAGAAAAAAAATCCAGACAATCACATTGTCTGATTATTAAATAATTTATTTGCAGATTAATGTGGAAAATGAGTAGTTGGTCAATAAAAAAATGTTAATCTCAATACTCCGTTATATACCCTTTGTTGGCAATGACAGAGGTCAAGCGCTTCCTTCATGCAGATCTCCTCTAGAGAAGTGATGTTTTGGGGCTGTCGATGGGCAACATGTATTTTCAACACCCTTCAAAGATTTTCTATGGGGCTGAGGTCTGGAGACTTGCTAGGCCACTCCAGGACCTTGAAATTATTTGTTAGAAGCCACTCCTTCGTTGCCCTGGGCGGTGTGTTTGTGATCATTGTCATGCTGAAAGACCCAGCCATGTTTCATATTCAATGCCCTTGCTGATGGAAGAAGGTTTTTACTCAAAATCTCATGATACATGGTCCCATTCATCCTTTCCTATACATGGATCAGTCTTCCTGGTCCTTTTGCAGGAAAACAGCCCCAAAGCACAATGTTTCCACCCTCATGCTTCACATTAGGTATGGTGCAACTCGGCATTCCTTCTCCTCCAAACATAACAATTTGAGTTTTTACCAAAAAGTTATATTTTGGTTTCACCTTACCATATGACATTCTCCCAGTCTTCTTCTGGATCATCCAAATGCTCTTTTGCAAACTTCAGCCAGGCCAGGATATTGACTGGTTTAACCAGGGGGACACGTCTGGCACTGCAGGATTTGAGTCCCTGGTGGTGAAGTGTTACTGATGGTAGCCTTTGTTACTTTGGTCCCAGCTCTCTGCAGGTCATTTACTAGTTCCCTCCATGCGGTTCCGGGATTTGTGCTCACTGTTCTTGTGATCATTTTGACACCACAGGGTGAGATCTTACGTGGAGCCCCAGATCGATTATAAGTGGTATTGCATGTCTTACATTTTCTAATAATTGTTCCCACAGTTTATTTCTTCACACCAATCTGCTTACCTATTGCAGACTCAGTAAAAAAAAAAAAAAAAAATGCAGAAAAAGTTGCACAATTTGTGGCTGACTAAATACTTTCTTGTCCCACTGTATATTGTAGAATTAAAACACTTTTATACCCAAATGTCAAAAAATTTACTTGAATCAATGAACAGCACCAATAAAGCCCCAGTCTTGCAGATCATTAACTAAAACGTTGTTTCAGGGTTTAGTTACCCTTTACAATGTTGTAGATCTTTTACATTTACAAACAGCTACATTACAAAATATATGAAATGCAATATTTGAAAAAGCACAATAAGGGCACTTTAAACAATAATGATGAACACGGATTAATAATTTATACTTAATACTGCAATATTCAATTTAAAAATATATAAATGGTAATTTTAATTTCAAAGTGGTTTTAAGCTGTAATTCAGATTGTTATTTGAATTTTAGCAGATCACTACAAGGGCATCCAGCGGACATAATCTACGCCAGGATGACCAGCTGAAGCATTGTTGAACTCAAGTGTGCATAATATCGAAGGCAGACGATGTGTTTCAGGTGGGCTTGGATCTCTTATTTAAAATGAGCTCTTGTATTCCATGCCACTTAGAAAGAGTGAGATGAAATAGCTTCTGGTGGTCCTGCTGTCAAAAAGACAAAAGCAATAGTACTGTTGTCAGGCACACACACACACACACACACACACGCTTGCTGGACATATCTAAGAACACGGCCTAAGAATGAGCCTGTATGAAGAAACACCACCTCAGAAACATAACTAGTGAAAAACAAGTGCTTTACAGCAACACATTTAAAAGATATTCACCACCTGATAAAAGGGAAATAAATCTGAGCTAGGAAAAATATGGACAACTACAAAGTAGAAATATTAAATGGTGTTTTAACTGATGCTTTTACATAATCCACCTAAGTGGCAGTAAATCCAGTGCTACTAATAATTATGTAAAGCAGATTTTATCAGTACTTCGATGATAGAGACCCAGGGTGGTGAACTTGCAAAGAAACACTTGATAGATTTAATCTAGATTCAGAGTTATTATAGTTATATAAAACGAATACCATAAAAAAATATAGTAACATGCGTATCATATGTACGCGAAAAACCCCGTACCATATGCATGCCAAAACTCATTTTGGCGTTTACATTCCACAACATTTCACACACATATCTTTTTATGAGATCGGGCTCATATATATATATATATATATATATATATATATATATATATATATATATATATATATATACAATTATTCAATTAAAATATTTATGGATTATTCAATTCAATTTGATGGAATTACCTATTAACTGAAATGCGTAAATCTTAAAAAAGGCTCGTTACCAAACAATTAAAAAAAGTTGAAGTGAATGATTCCAGAAGAAATGCAGTGTGAAATAACCAGAGGGAAAAGGAAGCTGTGAAAGCATGTTGACCTGATCTAGTTAACCCTGAGGATTCAAGGCTTGACACTGTGCTGTACGGTACAGCGCCCAATTCAGTCTCTCGTTTAAGACTTACAGAGACCACCATCACCCTTTCCTTTTCATTATGCACACGCAGATTCCTCACTGTCCAGCTCAGAGGTATCTGGACTGCTTTCATACTTCCTGTAGTAAAGCCTTTCGTTTATCTTCAAAGACAAGCCAGTCTACATCATAGAGAGTGTGAAATGAAGAGAAGAATCAGCAATGCAAATAATCAAAAGACAGACATTTTTTTTCTAAGCTAATTGTAAATCTAAAGCTGGACGGGATGAGAAGAGTTTGAGATTGAAAGCAAAGAATCAGACGACTGTTTGGACCTTTTTGATTTTTTTTTTTTGGGAGAAGTACAAAGGCGTCCATCCTGCTGAAGGCATCGCTCCATTAGATGTTGTCCAAAGCGTTCACGTTTAAAGCATTCACTTTGTAGTCTGCAGTGTTCTAGATATATCGCTGCACAGCAGATACTTTCAATCAAAGCAGCTTGCAATATATTTTCAATGCAACCCTGTCCATATGTTTACAAAGACAAAGACAGAATCAAGGGCGGCTTGAGTAAGAACAGATTGCTGCACATCTGCATTTTACCATATAAAACATATGAACAACAAACCTTTATGTCTTCTGCTTTCAGTATCAGGGGAAATGGACCATTTGAAAACTTTTGCAGCACATTAATATATATTAGCTTTGAATATTCTCTTGGATCGGATCATTTGAAGACCTGCTGTAGTTACTATGCTGTAATGTATGAACATAAGAGAACTTATACATCCTTAAAAAAACATAAGTTATTGATTAGAAGTTCTATTTTAGAACAAACCAAAAGTCTTTACTAATGAAAGAGTCATACATGCATGCAGATAAAGAGATTCACAAAATGGAATTCAAATTTCAACTTCATATTCTATTCATTTTCCTTAAGGAATGAACTAAAACTTGCTTGCTGTCTAATATGAAGGATAAAGACTGAAAGGGAAATTGCACTGAATGGACATTTCTTGTCGCTTCATCTTTGTTTTAAATCTTAAAACTTCTGTCAAGGATTCAGGGTGATTCTTCTTTTGGTTAAGTGGATGAACTTTCATTTGGTAAATGGTCTTGAACTTACAAGTTTCATCAACAATTCCGGAGATTTTAACTTGAAAGGAATTAAAAGAACAGTGTATGTATGTCCCATTCCATCTGGTTAGGCTTATGAATCAAGTGGAGCATGAATTCAGTGCGAAAACAAACATGATGAATTTATATCAACATATACATATGATGCGTAAAGACAAAGCGCCTAAAAATGTATGCATTCAGAAAACAGCTTTATCCACAGGGGTTCATCCAACAATATACACTACATGAAGACTCATTCAATCCAAGTAAACACAGACATCAGGTGTTAAGTTATATTCTCAAATGCACATGCCATCATATTGAGTTAGTATATTGTTCACAGCACTGGATATATAATTGATTGAATTGTTCACAAAAATATAATTGTTTTATTCAGTATGTTTGTGTTCAGTATGCTAAGAATTACATAATTAGATTGCAAAAAATAAGTAATGAGATTGTATTACATTCCACATGTGTGCATATACTGTACACTGTAAAAAAATAAAATAAAAAAAATAAATAGAAAATAAAAAATCAGGTCTCCATTTTTCAAGTGACTGATCACATCAAAAAATTTCAGTTGGCCAAATCGAAATGCTGTGCATCAATTCACAGAAAATCAATTGGCCAACTGACACATTTAGATGTGATCAGTGACTAGAAAACTTTTAAATTGGAAATTAAATATATTTTTTTGTTCAAAACACTACACAAAATTCTCTGCATTTGGCACAATTTTCATGCAGAAAATCTCGTTTTTTTTCCCCATAAGGGACACACTGCCATTCAAATATGGCAAGTATGTTTTTTTTTATTTATGTGCATTGTTCTGAGAGTATGAGGCATGCTTTCAGAATTTTTTTGTAAACAATCGAGAAAAACTGGAACATAAATATTTCATATAATAAACCTTTTCACAGTGAAACAGTTATTTTATCTGCATATTTTGCAAAAGGTACCTCTTCCGCTTGTCCCATAAAAAAAAAAAAAAAAAAAAAAAAAAACACTGTGTCAAACTGATTCCTCTTTCACCTCTGCTCCGCTTGTTTTGATTGTAAATTGGTGCATCTCAAAAGGTTATGATTGCACTTTGAATTCATCAGGAGATGTGAAAGCAAGCTCTACTGTGCAAACCTATCATAAAGGGCAATTTCCACCAGAAGGGACAGGGATAAAAAGGAGCAGGGGTCAGACGTATGGCAGCGTGCAACGGCAAGAGAGCACTGCTCAAAGAACACTTGCTTTAAGATACTTTGAGTGGACTTGCTGCGTAGGCCACATAAATCTAGCACTGACAACCACAGTGAAAGTCATTACTCAAGCACTGTCACGGCAGCAGGCCCGTGCTAGCCTCACATCAGCCGTATGAACCCTCTTCTGTTGCTCTGTTGGGCTTTATGCAGCTGCGTCACTCGCTGAGGCTCATTCATCTAATGGAGGCAATGAAAATGGGGAGGCAAATTGATGTGGTCCATTTAAGGCCTCGATTCAAGCCAGCGCCATTGCTTTTAATAAATAGGGGAGTATTGATATATTTCTATCTCCCCGTGAGAGCAGAGGGCAGAGGATTCCGGTTACTGGTGGAGGTTTTTTTTTTTTTTTTTTTTTTAAGAGGCTCTGATGTATGTTAGGTGGGTAGAGATTGGAGTAGGAATCATCTGAATAATTCAGTTCAAAATCAATTGAAATGATTAAAATGTAAAATTTATTTCCAAAATAAATGGGCACTGATATGTTAAACACAGATGCTCTACCATACACATAAAGAAACAAACAGTGACCCTTTCAACAGCATTGTTTCATATACAGTATGCATTTCTATTCATTTTCTTTGTAGTTTAGGGTACCCAAGATATGAAGAATTGTAGTCAGTTGGCCTTTTATGCTAAAGCTCTGTTTGCTGATTTTAAATCTGTGTGACAGGTATATTATTGTGCTCTATTTTGATTATGTTAGCTTTTTTATGCATGTAGCAGCATGCAAGTCATTTGAATATAATACTGTATATAAATACAACTACTGAAAACAAATGTACACATTTCAGTGGTTGTATATTAACTTGATGTCCTTTCTAAAAAAAAATTGTCTGATCTTATCAATCCAATATAACCGAGACAGGATTGGGTGTTTTATCCACTGAGCGAGCTCGTCAATGATTTTTATCCACCATGACATCAGAAAGTATATCAGTGATGACACAAAAAACATGCATAAACAAACACAAACAAATCATGCCAGAGTGAAGAACATGGACAGAGTATCTGTTATGGGTATACACACATTAAGCTTATCAATCAGAATTGCTGCTGAGAGACACCAAAATTACATTTGAAGAAAATAGGCTATTCCTCTGAGATTTATCCAAATTGACACTCTTTCTCGGGGAAGCAGGACGAGCTGATGCTCACATCAGTGATGACAGGCCCTTGTTGCATGGGCAGCAAAGTGTGAATGAACAGAAGCTCCAATGCTACTAAAAACAGGAGAAAAAAAATCATACTGTTGCATTCAAAAATATGAAAGCTGTCTCCTAAAAGTACACATACATTCACAAGATGAAAATCACCACAGTGGATATAGAGACCATTTCTTAGACATAGATTCAATTTAGTGTTTGACAACTGAATTAAATGGCAGTCAATACTTTTTTATTTGATCTTTATTTATTAGATGTGATGAGACAAAAAGACAGCCGCAAAGTAATGGCAATAAACATGTCTTTTTTTCTTCTTTTTTTTTTTTTTATTGAGGTGCTCCGCATGAAATAATGTAACAGTGTTGTTTGATTCATGAAACAATGAATCTTATGAGCTGGATCTTTTTAATGAATCAAACCAGCCTATTCTGATTCACGGACAAATGACTCTTTTGATCTAACCCTTTGAATGGATAATTGAAAAAAGATCAACAAACTCAGGAGTTTTAATCAGTCTAACGAATCCTTCACAGAATTAATTTGCTGAATCCACAGTGGCTATGAATTCTGCAGTATTTCACATACAGTCAAACCAAAAATTATTTAGACACCAAATATTATGTTTTACTTGCAGATGCAGGACACTATAGTTAATTTATGTAAACTGTGACACATTATACCAACATCTTATACAGTGGATTACCAGTAAAAATTATAAAAATGTGGGACCAAAATGATTCAGAAACTTTGACTTGACCATGTTTGCTGAAGGGATTTTTCTTTAGTTGCTAATGCGACTAATTGAAGCATTGCTTGGTCATTGGTTGATAAATATTGATATTATCTAATTGTGTACTTAAATTTAACTGCTGACCACTGATTGGTTGATTTTAATCATTACATATCTTTATATCAAAGTTATCTGACATTTTTAAGATGAACTTGTTCTGACAATTTAAACTGACATATTTTATTATCATTTTCTAAACTATAGTGAATAAACTGTGATAATGTGAGAAAATCTTGTCTGAATTAATTTTGGTTTGACTGTGTATATACACTCACCTAAAGCATTATTAGGAACTGTCACATGCCTGTCCTGTTTTGTGTGCACATGTGGGTTTTGTCATGTCTCCGGTCTACTGTCAACCCCGCCCTTCTTGTTATCTGATTATTGGTTAATTTGCCCCACCTGTTCCCTCTTGATTTCTTCCCCTTATAAGCTCCTTGTGTTTGTCAGCCTTGGTCGGATCGTTGTTATGTTATGTACTGTCTACGTATCCCGTTCCCCTGTGACTTCTAAATGTCACATGCCTGTCCTGTTTTGTGTGCACATGTGGGTTTTGTCATGTCTCCGGTCTACTGTCAACCCCGCCCTTCTTGTTATCTGATTATTGGTTAATTTGCCCCACCTGTTCCCTCTTGATTTCTTCCCCTTATAAGCTCCTTGTGTTTGTCAGCCTTGGTCGGATCGTTGTTATGTTATGTACTGTCTACGTATCCCGTTCCCCTGGCGCCCTGCACTAACCGCGCCTCCCAGGCGTCCAGCTCTCACCGCGCCTCCCAGGCGTCCAGCTCTCACCGCGCCTCCCAGGCGTCCAGCTCTCACCGCGCCTCCCAGGCGTCCAGCTCTCACCGCACCTCCCAGGCACCTTGCGCTCACCGCGCCTCCCAGGCGTCCAGCTCTCACCGCGCCTCCCAGGCGTCCAGCTCTCACCGCGCCTCCCAGGCGCCCTGCCCTGCCTGCGGCGTTGAGGCGTCCTGCTCTCACCGCGCCTCCCTGGCGCCCTGCACTAACTGCGCCACCCAGGAGTCCTGCTCTCACCGTGCCTCCCTGGCACCCTGCTCTACCCGCGCCGCCCTGGCTGCCTGAACTCTGCGGGCCGCTCCGGCCGCCTGGACTCGGTGGGCCTCCCGAACTCGGCGGGCCGCCCTGGCCATTTGAACTTTGTGGGCCACCATGGCCTCCTGAACTTTTTGTTTTCCTTGTCCCTCCCTTGTTTGCCCCTCCCTTGTCTGTTCCTTCCTTGTCTGTTTCCTCTGTCCCTCCCGTCCCGCCTTGGTCTGTCCCTCCCGTCCCGCCTTGGTCAGTCCCTCCCGTGCCGCCTTGGTCAGTCCCTCCCGTGCCGCCTTGGTCAGTCCCTCCCGTGCCGCCTTGGTCAGTCCCTCCCGTCCCGCCCTGGTCAGTCCCTCCCGTCCCGCCCTGGTCAGCCCCTCCCGTCCCGCCCTGGTCTGTTTCTCCCATCCCTGTCCCTAGTGGAGCGTCTGGTAGCCGCTCCTTAAGGAGGGGGTAATGTCACATGCCTGTCCTGTTTTGTGTGCACATGTGGGTTTTGTCATGTCTCCGGTCTACTGTCAACCCCGCCCTTCTTGTTATCTGATTATTGGTTAATTTGCCCCACCTGTTCCCTCTTGATTTCTTCCCCTTATAAGCTCCTTGTGTTTGTCAGCCTTGGTCGGATCGTTGTTATGTTATGTACTGTCTACGTATCCCGTTCCCCTGTGACTTCTACGTGGTATGTGTTTAGTTTCCATTTATGTATTTTCTAGTTTATGTTTTCCCCCTCGTGGGTTGTTGTTTTGAGTTTATGTTTTGTTTTTGTAAATAAATTATCATTTTTCTGCACTCGAGTCCTCGCACCACTTTTCCTTTATGTGTAACGTGACAGGAACACCATACTAATCCTGTGTTTGATCCCCTTTCGCCTTCAGAACTGCCTTAATTCGTGGCATTGATTCAACAAGATGCTGAAAGCATTCTTTAGAAATGTTGGCCCATATTGATAGGATATCATCTTGCAGTTGATCGAGATTTGTGGGATGCACATCCAGGGCACAAAGCTCCCGTTCCACCACATCGCAAAGATGCTCTATTGGGTTGAGATCTGGTGACTGTGGGGGCCATTTTAGTACAGTGAACTCATTGTCATGTTCAATAAACCAATTTGAAATGATTTGAGCTTTGTGATATGGTGCATTATCCTGCTGGAAGTAGCCATCAGAGGATGGGTACATGGTGGTCATAAAGGGATGGACATGGTCAGAAAAAATGCTCAGATAGGCCGTGGCATTTAAACGATGCCCAATTGGCACTCAGGGGCCTAGAGTGAGCCAAGAAAACATCAGCCGCACCATTACACCACCACCACCAGTCTGCACAGTGGTAACAAGGCATGATGGATCCATGTTCTCATTCTGTTTATGCCAAATTCTGACTCTACCATTTGAATGTCTCAACAGAAATATCAGACTTATCAGACCAGGAAACATTTTTCCAGTCTTTAACTGTCCAATTTTGGTGAGCTTGTGCAAATTGTAGCCTCTTTTTCCAATTTGTAGTGGAGATGAGTGGTATCCGGTGGGGTCTTCTGCTGTTGTAGCCCATCCGCCTCAAGGTTGTACGTGCTGTGGCTTCACAAATGCTTTGCTGCATACCTTGGTTATAACGAGTGGTTATTTCAGTCAAAGTTGCTCTTCTATCAGCTTGAATCAGTCGGCCCATTCTCCTCTGACCTCTAGCATCCACAAAGCATTTTTGCCCAGAGGACTGCCGCATACTGGATGTTTTTCCCTTTTCACACCATTCTTTGTAAACCTTAGAAATGGTTGTGCATGAAAATCCCAGTAACTGAGCGGATTGGGAAATACTCAGACCGGCCCGTCTGGCACCAACAACCATGCCACACTCAAAATTGCTTATTAATCACTTTTTTTCCCCATTCTAACATTCAGTTCGGAGATTGTTTTGACCAGGACTACACCCTTAGATGCATCCAGGTTGCTCCCTACTGGCCCAACCGAATCTGGTTCTTCGAGCTATTGTTCCTCGCGACGGCACCTTCCTGGTCATCCACAGACTTTCTCTGTGAACCCCTGAGTTAGTATCTATCTATCTATCTATCTATCTATCTATCTATCTATCTATCTATCTATCTATCTATCTATCTATCTATCTATCTATCTATCTATCTATCTATCTATCTATCTATCTATCTATCTATCTATCTATCCATCCATCCATCCATCCATCCATCCATCCATCCATCCATCCATCCATCCATCCATCCATCCATCCATCCATCCATCCATCCATCCATCCATCCATCCATCCATCCATCCATCCATCCATCCATCCATCCATCCATCCATCCATCCATCCATCCATCCATCCATCCATCCATCCATCCATCCATCCATCCATCCATCCATCCATCCATCCATCCATCCATCCATCCATCCATCCATCCATCCATCCATCCATCCATCCATCCATCCATCCATCCATCCATCCATCCATCCATCCATCCATCCATCCATCCATCCATCCATCCATCCATCCATCCATCCATCCATCCATCCATCCATCCATCCATCCATCCATCCATCCATCCATCCATCCATCCATCCATCCATCCATCCATCCATCCATCCATCCATCTATCCGCACAGTCAAACCATAATTTATTTTGCTTCAATCCTAACACTTATATAGTCAATACATTATTATTATTACTCAGTACTCCAGTAATTACTTTTGTAACACAGACACACATTAAAAGAAAATGTAACCACAAGTTGTTCTGTTGGTTTGGTGTTTTCTATCCCACAGTCTCTCGTGGACTCTTGTGCTTACTTCTTCTGCCAAGCCGCTAATTAACTCGGAGTGATCTCATTTCAACGCGTCAATCTAGAACGACATGGCCGACCTTGCAACGTGATAGATTCATAAACGTTTTCACAGAGCAATTATCAAGAGCCGGGGGAACTCGTGGGGAACAGTGGAGTTTCACACACAAGAACTTGGCAGAACAGAGACAACTGAGATGCAGATTTCACAATATAATAATTCCCAAGTCGAGGCATTAGAAAGAGAACTACGCTGAGCCAAGTACTGCACAACAAGTGCTATTTAGTTATTTTTACAGTATCAGTGACAATTATTTAATCAGTATGCTTAAAAAATGTTTTGTCCTTCACAAGATATCCACGTCACATTTCAGTTACAACTAAAATAGTAATAAAATAAAATAAAGACATAACTAAAAACACTTGCATTTATTTTAATGACAAGTAATCACACTTCCCTCTGAATTCTCATTACCATACTCTATTATAATGTTTACTTTTGAGTTTTTTTCTTCATTATAAATGGTGATTCTCATTAGATTCTCATTATTGTAATACAGCATTAATTAAAGGTTTAACTTTTTTTATTATTATTATTATTATTATTATTATTATTATTATTATTATTATTTCAAATTACAGTAATGAGGGAAGTATTTGCATTATGGTATTGACAGATATGCTTAGTTGCCATGCAAACATGTTTATGATCCCACAAACAGGCTGTATTATTACAAATGTAAATATATTTTCTTTTTTTTTCTTCTGATTATGGGTTGAAATACACTATCAGAAAAAAAGGGTTCATTGATGTCACTGGGGCTGAAACATATGCTCTCTTAAAGTACTGATATATACCTTTTAAATATCTAATATGCACCATTTAGCGTTAAGTAAGGTATAACAATGGACCTTTTCACTTTTGTACCTTCCCAGTGACAGCAATATACCTTTTTTTCTGAGCGTGTGTAGGATCCGGACTTGTTCTCATAGGAGGTTTCACTTGTTCACTGTTCTGTGTAAATAAAGATTGACACTAAGCTGTTGGTGTTTGTCTGTGTATTTTTCTCTGCAAATTATGTTTTAATTTGAGTTAATTGGTTTAAAATGAGTATTTAACCTCGTTATTGTCCAGTGGTAACAAATTACTGTGTTATGTTTCCATTTTAGTTATTACATTTTACATGGTGGCTTGAATACATTCTAAGGTTCATCTGTTTTGAGAGATAATCTTCACATCACATAATATCACATAATATTTTAATTAGATTTATTTAACAACACAAAATGGGAAAATTAGCATTTAAATAATGTCATAAATTTTATATATATATATATATATATATATATATATATATATATATATATATATATATATATATATATATATATATATATATATATATATATATATATATATATATATATATATATATATATATATATACACACACACACACACAGTCAAACCATAATTTATTTTGCTTCAATCCTAACACTTATATAGTCAATACATCATTATTATATATAATTATTATTATATATAATGTCCAATGTTATGAAAAAATCCAATTATAATGCTATTTCTGCATTTTGTAATAGATTTATAATGTCTCTTACACATCAGATTCACCAAGGTACCCTTGTTTTGACATAATGTAAATCCCTATGTACAGTATGTAGCAGACACATAAAGACTTTGAAACAGAGAGCATCATATTTCACCTTCTAGACAGATAATCAAAAAATAACCTTTCATACGAGAAGCTTTTCTTATCCCCTTTAATCTGATCCAAGATCAGCATTCAGCAATATGCTTACGCTTTCCAAGGAGAAACTCTGGATACCACCATTCATCTTTTCTCTTGCACAATACAGTTAAAATCATGTGATATAACAATCTAAAACTCTTATCTTACTGCCACAGAAGAAAAACACATGCAGAAAGGAAATAATCGATTTGACTGTGATAGTGCCACTGAAGTTGTTGGGGATATGCAGAGGAACTGTCTACAAATATAAACTTGTTTTGCTTGTTAATGAGTAGAAACAAAGCACGAGGAGAAGAACAACTGATGATAATTGATCTTAACAGTGATTTTGAGAAATCTTAAGTCAAAAGAGATATTATCCAGATATTTTATCTTGTTTGGTAAAAAAATCTTTAAACACCATACATTTACTTTAGGAAAATGTAACCAAAATTGTGTGAGATACTTGAGTCTGACGTTTTGTACACTCTTTGCATGCATGATTATGAGGTCATGCTACTGTATAAACAGTCCCTGGTAAGATAAATAAATGACCTCATTTGAGAAGGGATTCAATTGATTTGTTCAGAATCTTCCTGTGAGTAGCGCCCCCTTCATGACGTTTCATTCAAGAATGCAAAAATGCTGCTTAGAATTCAAAAATCATTTGATCTTGTTTTTACCACCTACCATGTAAAAACATCTTTATTACTGTAATGAATGCTGATAGATTATCTGGTAAAGAGGGAACATGGACTTATGAAGTATTTTTAAGAGCTAAACTATTTAGATAAATAAGACTTTGAATAAAATCCCCAACTCTAATTAAGGTGTAAGCACATAATATGCACAACCCCATGCTGACATTCAAGTCCTTTAACAACAAGCATTTTCATGAATATTGTTGGTGTTAATGGGCTTAAATGTCGCCATAGGATTGTGCATATTGCTTGTATTTTATGCTCACACCCAAAGTATGCGCACATCTCTACTAAATGTAGAGTGAACAGTCAAACGCACACAACATAATGTCTTGGCGAGTATTCATATAAACACAGTTATGTTTTAACCATAATAAAGATGTCTCCAGCGTATCGATTCATGATTCGGATCGCATGTCTAACTGCCAAACTGCTGAAATCATGTGATATTGGCAATCCGAATCATGAATCAATACGATGATTCATAACCGTTTGAATCTTTATTTGACGATTGAAAACAAACCAGGAAGAGAAGACAATGCTGAATAAATTGTAGTTTTTGTGATTTTTGGTGAACTGTGAACTTGACATACTCTATCTTCAGAATTTTCTCTTCAAAAGCTGAACGTACTGTACACTTTGTGTCTGTTTTCTCTGCCATGGTTTACAATTCATTATATATTGTCCTCACTGACGATTCTAAAATAGTCTCTTTGTTGAAGAATAAGGAACATCAGATATTGAAAAGGATCATCATTTACTTAGCAAGTAGTTGAAAAAAATTCTATATTAAAGTTTTGGTAAAAAGTTTCTCTTCATTTCTTATTTCAAAGAGAATAAATGCTGTATTCTCTTCTCTGTAATCTGTTGTGCATTATCTGCTTTCCTTATCTGCACGACATTTTATGTTTTATTCATTACAACTTGAGGAATAATCATTCTGATTGAAATGTAATTCGCAAAACAATTTACAACAAGACTCTTTTCATTTCCCCTGTTTTTTCCATCACACCCATTATTCGTTTTCTACATCACTTTATGCAAACACACGCTCAGTTATTTCCTCGTTGAAGTGATTGATTTGTTTGTCGTGGATTGACATGCGGTTTCCTTATGCATTATTGAACAAAGCTCTGCGACTACAATTAACACAATTTCAGCAGCAGCCGAAGCGGTAGTTAAGGCATGCAATGACCCTTTTTTTCAAGTTGTCACTATTTGGGAGATGGGATACACCCATAAGTAAAACTGTCAAAACATAGAAGGTCTTTTTGGTTGATCTAATATGATTCAATCTGCTGCATGCTTCAGGAATACCAATGCAATTTCATCTCAAATTGCCACCATGATTCCGCCCTTCACTTCACAATGCAGGTCAAACAAGGACAACGCAAAATAGCTCCCAAGAAACTTTGGTGTGTTGTGTCCATCCGTTTCTTCTTCCCCCCTGTCAAAGTTGTGTGTCCTTTCCCCACAAAACTCTAGGATGTATGTCCTGAGGCACCAAGACTTTGACAGGAAGGATCTGTCTGGCATGTCTGCAGTAATTAGCGCTGACTGCTTCAGAAGAGAGTCGAGTGGCACTGCGGCGTCTCTCTTATGTACAAGCATCTGGGCAGATACTGACCAAGCTTTGGGGTTACTGCAGCTGGGTTGACCTTGCATGGAGCAATTTGCTAATGCTAAGCAAGACTTGTCATGCAATGTCGCCTGACAGTTTGTCAAAGGATTACAGAATAAACAGCAAGGTTCTAGCATTGTCTTTACTCTGTGGGTTTGATGTCTTATCCCAGAGATTATTTGACTTTATTTGAAGTCGATTGCACTGCTTAAATACTACTGACATTGAGAACTATGGTTGATCGGTTCAAGTCTCAGCTTTCTGACTTTCAGTTTAATTAGTGTTGGGACTGGGAGGATATTAGGTGATTTTAGAGTTCAGTAGACATGGCCAAGTTCCAGGGCAAATTGATCAAACGTTATTGGCGCTGGGAATAAATCACAAAATCCTGTTCCTAATGTGATGTGAAACGAAAAATGTCATTTGTTTTTTTTTTTAAGCATTATAAGAACGTGTCCCTGTTTTTATATGAGAATGATGTTTGATAATAAACATGTAATAAACATTTATAATAATTATAAGCTCTTTTTAATCAACCGGATGTGTCCCACTTTTTAAAACCTTTATTAAAGTAATTATGGAAATGATCAAACAATATGTTTTATTAAAAATATATGGGCATACGTATATATATATATATATATATATATATATATATATATATATATATATATATATATATATATATATATATATATATATATATATATATATATATATATATATTATATATATATATATATATATATATATATATATATATATATATATATATGAATATATGTAGTTGAAAAACATAAACCCAAATAAAAATTAAATTGGCTAAAAATAAATAAGTTTAAGCACTACAATTATTAACTGTTATTTTCAGTTAATAATTGTAGTGCTTCAACTTATTTATATTTTTTTACATTAAAACATAAAAACTAGAAAAATATAAGTTTAATATTTATTTTAATATTTATAATAATAAAATTGCATCATTCTGGGTTTTAAACTGTGTTTAGATACCGGTGTTGCAAAATTTGCAAACCTCATATGAAATACATGCAAAATAATGTATAATTTACATTTCCTGAAGGAACTAAGTGCTTCTTTTCTCTCATCATTAGGAATCAGATCTTCTATATTGTACGCTGTTCATGGAAAGTGTCAATCATGCACTCTCCCTGTGATAGATAAAATGTCATTTGGTTGGTTACTTCATATTCCATAAAAAAATATTACTGAAGTATTCCTTGACTCAATCTCTTAAGACACAGAGAGTCAGCTGTGGCCTTTGACAAAATCCACAATTGTGGAATATGACATTAAGGATTTCAGACATTGTATTTCATTTCTGAGTTATCGATCCACTCAGTGGTTTCTGATGTCGAGCATAATATGGTCTTGAAACCTTAACTTCTAGCTGTCTTAGTAATCCCACTTACCTCACAATAGGAGGACAAGGGCAGTTTGAGTCATTACGCAACGAGTGTCGGATCAGGACATCGTAGATGTCGAGGCCAGATGGGAATACTTAGTGACAAATCATGCTGACTCCAACATGCGGGAACGAGGGACCAAATTCTGCCTCAGGAATAAATCTGACCCAAGTGCACAAAGATATACTGAGAAATGTATTTTCATTTTTTTTGCATCATGTTTGGATAAAAAATATAACTTAACACTTTATTTTGGGGTTCAATTCTAACTATTGACTAGTTTTTTATTAGCACACATATAACTAGGATGTTGGCTGTTTATTAATACTTATAAAGCACAGGGTAATGCCTTAACAGTCTTCTGAGCATTGTTCAAGAAGCAAACACACTGTGTCAGTTTAAATCTAAACTAAAACACATCTCTTTAACCTGCCACACACAACATTATCAATATATATTATTCAAATCAGTTAAATGAGTTAGGTTAAATCAGTTAAATAATTTAGTTGTTAGGCTGCATAAATGTACAACACCGAATGTACTCATCATAATAAGAATTACATCTATGCTAGTCTCTCTTTTTATCCAGAGATTTATTGTAGTCATCCAGACTCGAGCCTTATCCAGATCCAATGATGGACCTGCGCCTAGACACAACCACAACACACCCCTGAAGTGTCTGGAGGATCGCCTCATCTAGACTCTCCCCTGAAGGGCTCCTCAACACGACAGCCAGTGGCTCTGATCCTCAACAAACCGTCTCCAGCGTGATGACTCCAATCTTCAACCAGATGGAACTGGACAAATATTCGGAATGTTCCAGTCTAATCCGACTTCTGACCTGTAATATTGCCTGAATCATTATCATACTCTGTTCGTCCATTGGCCTGAGGAAAACTGGCCTCCTGACTGATCCTGGTATTTTTCTCCATTCTGTCACCTGGTGGAGGTTTTGGTTTGTGTTGAGAATTGTGTTGCTGGTTCACAAGGCTATATGTGGGGAAACTGCAGTGGCACTAAGACCCCCACACTTAAGGGTGCGGTGAACGCTGACAATGCTAATAGACCTATATGTTTCATCAGAGAAAATACGTCTGGATGACAAAAGAACACTGGCTAGACGAAGATCAAAAAGGAAATTGTATTTAGAAATTAGATATTCAAAACTGACACACACAAAAATGGCCTGAGAAAAAGATTAGGCTTAAGTAATACCACGTGATAATTTTAAACTACAACAGCAATGCTCTGAGTCATGAAGAACTCAATCCGTCTAGACAGAGGATCGCAAAGTAATGCTAAAACTGACATCAAAAAATCTTTATATTTAGCTGGCTGGGTCCATTAAAAACAACTTCAAACTTCAAGCTGCTGAAACTTCAAACTTTCTGGTGAGGCTTTTTTCAACTCACCTCATTGTGAGCTTAAATGTGACATTTATAAGGGCCTTGTGTGACTCAAACTTTTTTTTTTTTCTGTTGTGCCATTCCATCCACTTGTGGTTTTCGCTCCACATTTTCTCCAGGCTGAAAAATAAATGAAGACAATATTAAAGTTTGGCATACATCAATGTGCACCGTTATTTTTGCTTTATTTTAAATGACCAGAAATGTTTTAGTTTTTGTAGTTAACAATAATAAACCTGCTCCAGGTTCAAAATTTATAATGATTAATAAATAAATATGCATGTTGTAAAAGTATTTAATTTACATTTAACTTTTGTCCCATGTGATCCGTTTTAACACCTGATTGGTGTAATGGTTCAGTCTAGACCAGTGTTTCTTCAACTTTTTCAGCCCAAGGACCACTATATCTTACATTTTTTTTTCTGAGGACCACCTACAGAAGCCCACTCTAACACGCCCCCAAAAACCAACAAAATAGGAAGGATACGCTAAATGTAAGTTTAATATGCAACTGTTTTCAACACAAATGCAATGATATGATCAGAAATTATTATATACATTTTTATTTAATTTGAAAAAGTAAATGTGAAATGAGTTGCAGCTTAATATGAACAAAAAACTGCACATGTGGAAAAAAAAAAACTGCAATTAAACATACTGTAACAGCCTAGGTCCCACTTAATGCCATTCCAAAGAGCCATTAGATTAAAACTGAGGTGCTGGGTATAGGAAGTCTATGGTTGTAACTATGGTAACAATAAAATGCTGAAAAGAATGTTCCCCTTAAGGCCCTTTCACACTGGACGCGATTTTGAATAATTTGCACGATGGTTTTATTTTTTGGTCAGCTGTTTGTGTAATGAGCGCTTCCACACCGAACGCGAATGTGCTGCGGCGAAAAAATTGCATTTATTTTTTTCGTTTCAGATTCGATTTTTTTTTACTCTAGCGGCGTCATAAACGGCTTCAACCAATCACATACAAGCAAACAAAGGCGACGAAATGTCAAGTTGATGTCATGAGCTATTCACTCAACATTAACCATTGCCAGGTATGGCATATCTCATGAGATTACAGCTGTAGGTCTAGTCAAAGCTGTGCATCTGCAGCTGTGTTTACTACTGTGTTTACAGACAGCAATAACCTAAGTTACCCTTTTATATATTGTTTTTTTTAACCTTATGTCCGCGATTATAGAAAGTGAATGTGTTGCCATCAGTATGTCTGTGGCACTTAAATGTTTACATTGTGACTGAACTGGAAACAGACCGGATGGATTGGTTCCTGAAGAGCGCGGTTTGTCTCGTCAGATGCGCTGCTGTCTCGGGATGAGATCCTCAAATTGTCCCACAGACTTACTACTAAAATACTAAAGTGCAGAACCGGCCATGATAAAGATTTGGCTCCTGTACATGATTAGCATACTCCCCTTCAGACTCTCTGTCCTTCAAGACTGGGTTGCACCCGAAACCGTCTTTTAAATAAAATAAAAAGCTCATCTTCACTGTCCATGTTTTCTCAGCTGACGCAGCAAATGTTTTGGAATGTTGGAGCTCTGAACGTTGCAAATTCGTGTCGCGGCTGATGTGAATGGTTTTGACGCGAAGTATTTGCATGCAAAACATTCGCTCATTCGTTTTGCTTTTTCGTTACGCGTCCGGTGTGAAAGGGCCTTTAATGTCCAATATCAGTGAAATTACTGGGATTTTACACATGAAACAAAAACTAGTACATTACAAAACTAATAGATCTGTGTATTTTAGATCCATTTTTACGTTAATAAAACCAAATGGCAAGAACTGTTTCGCAAGTTCATTAAAAATCTACTTAAATAAGTGACGATTTTATAAACACTTGCCTAGTTTAGGTCATCTTTTCGCGGACCACACTTTAAGAATTACTGGTCCAGACATCTAAAACTCTCACATGATTGAGATATATATTTCCAGAGTTATCCATTTTACTCATGCCTTCATCGATTTTCAGACTAGGCTTACATGCACAATGTCTCTGGATTTAAAGGTCACATCCTCCAAAGACAGAAGTAGTGAGAACACATGCTGCCATTCCATGTTAGCTGATGACAGAACAGTCTCAGACATTGATTCATGGTGAAGAACCAGAGACTGATGACTCCTGCAATGAATCGCACTTAGAGGTGTATTATCGTATTAGAGATGTAACAGCAAACACGAAGGTTGCAAAATTTATCAGAGATGAAATAGATATGACCTTTTCATTTTGATGTTCTCTGTATATTGGGAATTGGCATTGTGATGGAGTGTTTTGCCATTCTTTCACATCTATGTCGATGCGGAGGCGATGATGTTAACGGTGCACATTGACGTATGTCAAACTTTAATATTGTCTTCATTTATTTTTCAGCCTGCAGAAAATGTGGAGCAAAAATCACAGATGGATGGAATGACGCAACAGAAAAAAAAGTTGAGCCACATTAGGCCCTTATAAATGTCATATTTAAGCTCACAATAAGATGAGTAGAAAAAAGCCTGACCAGAAAGTTTGAAGTTTCAGCAGCTTGAAGTTTTTAAAGTCTGACCGACATTATGATAGATAGATAGATAGATAGATAGATAGATAGATAGATAGATAGATAGATAGATAGATAGATAGATAGATAGATAGATAGATAGATAGATAGATAGATAGATAGATAGATAGATAGATAGATAGATAGATAGATAGATAGATAGATAGATAGATAGATAGATAGATAGATAGATCTTGAGACCTGTGTCGAATTAAGGAATGTGAACTTTGTCATGTTTTTGCTTTGTCATTTACTGTTTTTATGTTCTTGACTGAATCTCAACACAAGATCAGTGGTAATTTGAGTTTAAAGCACAAGAAGCAATGCTACATTTCCATCTTTATTCCCAGCAGCACAAATCTCAGTCAGATGAGTCGTGCGGAAGGATGAGCTTGATGCCGTTTTCACACCCAAAGCACAGCGTGAACTTTAATGACCCTCTTGTTCAGATACTAGTCTCACCTCACTGTAGTATTACCACTGTGAATATGACTCATATGGACATTTAGACATGATTAAATCAGGGGAGTTGCAAACACACACACACAGGTGCCAACATCTTCATGCATTTTCATACATCTTTGCAAGTCCCCATGAGACGATGTCCATTGTGTCATTACTGCTCAGTCTCATTCCGATGAAATTAGTGAGTGTTTCACATACAGATCAATCAATGCTGCACTCAGTATGGTAATTTTAATCAAATGTGTTCATTTAAAGCAATGCCATTATTAGAACAAGCCACATAATGTACAACTGGCTCATTTAAAAAGGCCTGTAGCAGTGTAGAGTACAAATTAGAAAAAATATCAATTTCTTTTCAACAAGTGTCACCTTGTTGTGCTCTTTATACTTGTATACAGGGGCACTGATTTTTCTTGAACCACTGCTGCTTCTCCCGCCTATTTGAAATAATTGAGGCAATTAGTGTGATTAATCTAAAGCACATGAAACATGGGAGGTATAATATCAAAAAGGGACAAGAGAATGAAAAACGTTTTAATTTTATAATTGCATTTTAGATTGATTTTATAATTGCAAATATCTTGCATTACATTTATGCTTCATGCTCATTCTTGTTGCATGTTCAGCTAATGTGATTTCCCTCTGCCAAAAACTGTGCATTTCAATCTCAGTTTGAAATTCGAACAGGTCATAAATGCGCCCTGCTGCTGTGTTCAACATGAATCAAAGATCATTTGCCCTATCTTAGGTAAAAACAAAACCAAAACAAAACAAAAACCGTGGATTTTATGCCACTGGTCAGCCATATTGTCCATTTTTTTTGCTGAATCTCTTGGGGGAAGGTAAATGTCACTAAATGTCAGCACTGGTCCAAATGCCCCGAAAGCCAAATATTACCTTATTTATTATGCCTAGTACTTCTCAACAGGTTTAGTAAAACCTATTAACATTCTGTCCACTTTTTCAGGTCAATGCATCTGCCATCACCAGCCTTTTCATTACCCCTCGAATAGTAGGCAACACATTCTCACACCCAACACGTCACATATTGGTGCTTGGTCAGGACCCTTTGGCGTCACTTTTTAACGCACAGGGTACCCCTTTAGTGTTATTTTTGAATGGAGCACAGTTTGTTGCCCTAGGCGAGATTGAGTTTTTTTAAACAATGGGTGAACAAACAACATGCTTTTATAGTCACTCCAACACTTAATCAAGCAAATTAGGACTTGAAGGATCAATTGTAATAAATTGTTCATACACAAGGCTATTTACCAACTATTAACTCCATAAACTGTGCAAAAACACTCTTAAGCACCTGTAAGGACACTTGAGCAAATTATGATCCACAAACTGGATTAACTATACCCTCTAAAAAAAATAAAAATAATAATAATAATAATAATAATAATAATAATAAAAAACAAACACACACACACAAATATATATTTAAGTGTATTCCTGAAAGGGAACTATACAGAAGAACTGACACCACTTGCCTATACTATCACCATAATTGTTACTGTGTGTGTGTGTGTGTGTGTGTGTGTGTGTGTATGCACCTACTAGTTGTGAACTCACTAAACCAACCCAGGCTCATTGGAAATACGTGACTCTGCCTACATTTTTGCAACACCCCAAATATGTACCTCCAGGTACGTTTACCTGCACTTTTTGGGTGAAACGTCCACCGGAGACGCTAAGTGGTAATATTTTTTCTCCATTCCCAGACTGATCTGATGAAATGGCGTATATAAGGCACGTCAATTCATATGCCCTTTTGGCGTGCTATCAAGAAGCATAATCGCTTTTTAGCGTGTTTATCAACGCCATTACATTCTATCCCCCTACACTGCCCCTACCCCTAAACCTACCCATCACACACACACACACACACACACACACACACACACACACACACACACACACACACACACACACACACACACACACACACACACACACACACACACACACACACACACACAGCCCCTAAACCTACCCATCACAAGAAACATTCTGCATTTTTACATTTTCAAAAAAAATATTTAGTATGTTTTTATAAATCCATTTACCTTGTGGACACACACACACACACACACACACACACACACACACACACACACACACACACACACACACACACACACACACACACACACACACACACACACACACACACACACACACACACACACACACATTCAGACACATTTTGAATGCGTAACTCAATCCCTTCCCTAAACCTACCCATTTGTGTATAATAATAAAACAGGATATAACAGGCAGATACGACTGCAGGCACAACTTATTCAAAAATTACAAATATTCCAAGGGGTCCGAGGCCAAACGATTCATTGATGCATTGATAACAGAGAGTTCGGAGCAACGTGAATGTTTTCAAAGAATTCCTATGAAAGTTAAGCTTCCATATGCATAAACTGAAAACATGCCAGACTGGACACCTTGAATGACAATGCAGCTGTGAATAAATGCCGGGGGCGGCCGTGCTCATTTTAGTTTCAGTTTTGAATTTACTCCAATTCGGGGACGGGGTTGCTTCATTACCCT
The DNA here is from genome assembly GCF_024679245.1 of Pseudorasbora parva. Classification (NCBI taxonomy): domain Eukaryota; kingdom Metazoa; phylum Chordata; class Actinopteri; order Cypriniformes; family Gobionidae; genus Pseudorasbora; species Pseudorasbora parva. The sequence goes on from NC_090175.1 coordinate 52,651,788, forward strand.
ATTATTCTTAATGAAAAACACAACAACAAAACAGTACAATGACAAACTCACTTAAATAGGCACTCAAACATTTCGCTTTGAGACCAAATCTTCCACGATCATCTTGTCGATCTCGATCATCAAGAGCGATCATTCAGGCTCTTCACGCTCGTGATGAATGAAATCTGACTCCTGCTGGTCTGTGCAGTGACTCTCGTTCTGCTTCGTAACTAAATTGTTTTATTAGTATAAAAATCTAAATGACGGTTGGGTGGTGCTGGTAGTGGGAATGGCCTCCTAGGGCATTGAAGCAAGTACATCCTGGAAGTTGTTGTATTTCATACATATGAGCCAAAAATGCATTTTCTGATTTTTCTTAGTAAGGCACCAACTTCTAAAATAATTTCACATTTCTACTACATAAATGATCCAATTCACATTCATCTTTTTAGCGGTGAAGTACCCCTTTAAATGCTTTTTGAGCTGACACATTGGGCAAACAACTGAAATCAATGGAGTACTCTGTGCGTTGAAAAATGACGCCAAAGAGATACCATGTGCATCTAAAATGGATGGCGAGGGGTCCTGACCAAGGGTCAATATGTGAGGAGTTGTAGTAGGCTATTAATCTGTTAGATGGTATATATATTTTTTTTTTTTTTTTTTTTTTATGGCTTCAGATAATTGTGCATGTAAATAATATCAAAAGAAATCTATCTATTTACTAAACCTAATTATTCTTTCCTATGTTTGCCCTACTAATCTATCATCAAATTGTTCAGCCTCTGAAATCAGACACACCATTTTTAATGATCCAATTAACTCCAGATGGATAAAATTATGTCCCAACCTACATTTTCTTTTCTCATCGAATATCTAGCCGAGTAAAATGGTTGTTAATGCCCTTTCATGTTGCACTTCAAAGTACACAGTCTTATTTGTATTCATCTCTCAAATCAGCAGTAGAATTGTTTACCAGGATATCTGTAAAGTATGATCTATTGCACAAAACGTCCTTAAACGTAGCAGCTTTGCTGCATTATAATAGTTCAACGCCTACTGCTTATGCTGAAAATCTGGAAAACTATCAAGTGTGTCTTTTCAATAATTCATGATCCTGTATCGAGACACACCTGGACCCACTGTATTTGATCTGTGATAAATCTTTGTTACTATAAATCTCGCTCATACGTAATCAATCTAAATGGTTGCGTGTCTGCAATCATCAATCATCATGAAGAATCCAGCTTTGATTATATTCAGTTTTGCCTTTTAGGGTCACCATGAAGAGGTTTTTCACACTCTCAGAACTGCATTACGGTTATCATCTATGGATGAACACACAGATGAATGCAGTTTGTCGCAGGGCCCCAGATATGGTGATCACGAGAGTTATATAGTGTACGAGAGACTTCAAGAGTCATTCAACGGATGCGTTGATGGCAGCCACACAATCTGCATCTAATCCATACGCATAAATCTGATGCGAGTTGGACAGGATTGAGCTCTGGCTACAAAAGGCAATATCACCGTCCGCCAGCCATGCATTCAGCGGCACAAGCCCTTGAAATGGGAAGACGCTCCATACCTGCGGATGCCAAGATGGGGTGCAGAGGAGATAATGTGTCTGACTGCAGGTCCAAATGTGTGATTTGACGACAGAGATATGGATCAGTACACTCGAGGACAATTTCTTTTTGCAAAAAGCTGTTAGACTACAGTTATATCTTAGCAGGACATTCCAGCACACTTGTATAGGGAAAGTTCACTTTAGCAGCTTTTATCCAACACCACCAGACATCACCGTTGAAGCCTATTCAAATGACAGTCACACTCTAAAAAATGCTGGCTTAAAAATAACCCAAGTTGGGTTAAAAGTGGACAATCCCAGAAATTGGGTTGTTTGAATGGGTCTATTCACTGGGTTCAAACAACCCAATTACTGGTTTTGTCCATTTTCAACCCAACTTGGGTTGAAACATTTTTTAGAGTGCAAAACTCTAAACTTTAAGCTAAACTTTAATGGTTAGAATTAAAAATTCTGTCATTATTTACTCAGCAGTGATGCTTTAAAATGACCAAAATAATAATAATAATAACAATTATTACTTCAGTCTTCATTGTCACATGATGCTGAAAATTCAGCTTTGATCACAGGAATAAATTACATTTTAAGATGTAATATAATATAAAATAGTTATTTCAATTTGTAATAATATTTCACTATTTTAGTGTATTTTGATCAAATAAAATAAATAAATGTAGCCTTGGTGAGCATAAATAAAATCTTGAACCTCTATCTTTGTACTGACAGGCAGTATTGTGTACATTGTACATTTATTAGTCTGTTATACATGTCATGAAATCAATGATGTCTGAAGACATTTGATCCTCATTTGGCTCATAATGGGTGATGCAGATTACACTTACATTTCTCAAACCCATTTTAGTTTTACTGCAGCTCTTTAATATGCAAATAATCTATCTTAAGTATATCCATTGAGAGAACATCAGCTCGTAGATGAACATGTTTGCAATTAACAACTTTCTCAGACTGAATGCTGTAATAGTTAATTAGTGTTTGGGTGCAGAAACACATCCCAGTGGCAGCTGGACTATCTCATAATTCAGTTCATAATCAGTCTAATGTGTTTCCCCTCTTCATGGTTGACCCATTCGCCCAGGTGAACAGTCTTTGACGCTTACGACTCCATAATGTCAACATATACATCACTAACCTGCATAATTTGACAAAGCATCCCTGTTAAAAGGCCAATATTTACCCCTTTGAAACTCTGTCAAAGTCATCTGTCATTGTTGGCGGGCGTTCGCTGATCTATTGACATGCAGTCTATGCGAGCTTACACTCCGCTGCCCTTTACATACGAATGGTGGGTGATAACCATCATATTTCTCATAATTAAGTCTGAAATTGTCACCACACCAGAGTTCATGGAATAAATCCACCATTAGCAACTAATAAAGAGCCTTACAGAAGATACTCTTAATAAAGAGTCACTTACTCTGCCAAAGGGCAGTTAGTGAAGAATTAGGTAAGGCTACTAAATCAAATGATAAGGTCATCAGAGACTTAAACAGAAAAATACAATTATAATTGTGAAAGGAGCCCTTCGTTTTCCTTCCGGAAACCTGATTTCTTTTACGAAATAGACATTTATTCAAGTATGCTATTAGTATACTTCTTTTAAACTAAAAATGATACTTTCAGTCTACTTCTCAGAAATATACCTAAAATTGCACATTTAAGCATACTTGGAAGTATAATGTGAATTAAAAGTATAATTACGTACTCTAAATATGCTTTTCTTGTTGTAGTTGTGTTTACTTTTTTGCCTATTTAATACTAGCATGGATGCCAGTCGAACTGGGATCTGTTGAACGAAACGCGCTGACTACTATAGTCTAAAACACTAGCTTCTCAGGGGTGTTCTTCAGAAAAAAATGGCATTTGGGGGGTAAAATGTGTGTTATTTTGGCAAGGTTGCTTGCTAAAATTTGCAATCCTGGGTCTATATATCACATAATTGAGGTCGCTTCAACCCGCAGACATGGAAAACAACCTGCGGGAAAACCGCAGACTTGGCAACACAGTGCAGTTGAGTTCTGTTGACATTTGACAACTAACATCATGCGTCGGTCCATAGCTCTGATTGGTTGTAGGTCTATCCAATTGAAGTCTTTCCTGTTTCGGTTGAAACACGCCCCATAATTACAGCCCAATGGGGCAGTATCAGACTCATATTCTGACTAGAATTGAATATGACGACGTCAGGCTAATTAAAAACTAATTTTCACATAGTTTTACATACTGTCTTATACATTGTTTGAAAATTTTGATTTATATTAAAACAGATATAAAGAGAACAGAAAGGCCTCCATTGGCACCAATGTTATTTCCTCTCCCAAGACCCATAAAAGGTACTAAAGACATCTAAAGACGTTATAAACTCCATCTCACTACAGTGGTTCTACAATCATTTTATGAAGCGACGACAATAGGTTTGTGTGCAAAAAATAGTAATAACGACTTTATTAGACAAGATATTGTTTTCTGTTTGAGCCTCTGACGTGAACCCATGGAGCACCAAGACACAAGAATAATTTTATACACTAAAAAGTGGGCCCAAGTTGTATTGAAACAGTACACACAAGTATACCTCTAGCACATTGATATAAGTACACTTAATACATAAAGTATGTTATAGATTAATTCAAAATAAACAAGTAAAAAAGTTTAGATTTTGCATTTTAATTAAATAATACGTTTAAAGAAATATTATAATTACTATCTTATCTGATGATCATCATAACTTCTCACTGCAGTACAAACTAATCTTTTCATAAGGATTCATTATAGGGATATTTTATTAAACAATAAAATACTGGATCTCTCAAACACGTACACATTTCTTCCTTCTGTCAAGCACAAAAGGAGTTTAAAAATAGTGCATGTGTCACAAGGACTGTTTCATGGCATTTTGTTCTCATTTTTTGGACTCTGACAGCCCTTGGTCACCATTCAGATTCATTCAATGACAAAAAGCCACGTCAACGTTTTGTATTTCGCCTTCTGTGTTCCATGGATGAAAGAAAGTCAAAGGGTTTAAAATGACATGGGGTGAATGAATGATGAAAGACTTTTCATTTTCGGCTGATCTGTTCCTTTAAATCATCTGTGAAATTTCTAATTCACTCATTTTATTAAGTTACCTACTACAACTTCACGTTTTCAATTAACATCTAAGTATTTCTGCTGATCAGCATTATGCAGACAGCTGGATATTCAAGGCACGTCTTCTTGCCTTAAAGTGAGAAAAGACTAACACAGTGGCCCGTATTAGCTATCTAAAATTAATTTGTTTCAAGTCAAAGAAGAGGCATCGCTAGGGACAAACAGACAGACAATGTAGGAGGAATATGCAGTGCAGATGAATAATAGAAGTCCAGAGACTGACACAGAAGACACACAAGAGGTAGAACAAGGGCTACATGCTCCCTAGAAAACAAGAACAAAGATAATTGTGACATAGCACTCCTTACTGATAACCCCGGATCAGGCACAGCACGAAGAATCAGAACATTTATTTCACAGGCAACCAAAGGCTCAGATTTGATTCATTTCGGTATTGAAAGCAACCTGCAATTTTGTTTGATGCTTTTAATGAAATGTTATTCTGACAGCATGAATAATTGCGATTTTTGAAAGAAGTCTCTTATGTTCACAGAGACTGCATTTATTTAAAAAAATATTATATATATATAATATGCTTTAAAATAATAAGGATTAAGTCATTCATGACAGGCCTGTGAAAAGTTATTTGAGTCAAAACAAAAGACTGTGAATTGAGAAGTATATAGACTGCAAGTATAAGTTTTACCAACACATTCTCACACCCAACTCGTCACATATGGACACTTGACCCGGACCCCTTGTCGTCACTTTTCAACGAACTGGGCGTACCTTTATCGTCAATTTTTGACGCGCTGGGTGCTCCATTCATTACAATGATAAACCTTTGGCCTTATAAACAGACGCATTTAATTATTTGCGTTTATAAAAGCAGACATGATTTTATTAATATTTAAAGGCTTCTTTTATATTTTGGAGCAACTAACCCAACTCCTACCCTAAACCTACCCATATCTAAACAATATAAAACACATACCAGGCAAATAAATTTATTGCAAGTATTTATTGCAAAAACGGACCAGAAACAGTATAGAAGTATTAACTTATGTTGCATTCCAAGACTTTTGAAGTCCTACGATATCTTCATGTGAAGAACAGAGTTGTTTTAATCTTATTGTTTTAATCGTTGAAATGATGATCATGCTCCACACATGCCCTCCATTCATATTTCTGATTCAAATGATACAGTCAGACGACTCTTCACCATGACACGATCGGTCACGAGACACACGACAGCCAATGCTGTCAAAACTGACGTTACACTTCTTCCGGCGGCAATATTCGAAATGTATTAATATTCGGCGGATGGACTCGACGTTCTGATCGCTTTTGGGGATTTTCTTCACATAAATCAATCGTTTGGCCTCGGAACACTTGGACTATTTGTAGTTTCTGAGTAAATTGTGCCTGCCGTATCTGTGTATCTGCCTGTTATATCCTGTTTTTTTATAATACACAAATGGGTGGGTTTAGGGAAGGGATTGAGTTAAGTGTTCAAAACGTGTCTGAATAAAAAGAAAAATGAATGTAAATAAATTATCCTGAGTGAATCAAACTGACGAATATAAGGTGTTGGAACAGGGAATATGTGTGTGGACCATGGATGCTGCCTGTCATTGACTTTCATAGGCATCACTTCCATGAACCATTCAATGAAATTTTTGGCGAATCCATGAAACTACCACAGATTTTTGAGTTAAGGATCCGTGTTCATTTCACGGAATTCTGTGAGATCAGGTTGGTGCTGACAGTGTGAACACAACCACCCTACAATTATAAAAATCCACCCATTCCGTATTGTTTAATCCACATAAAAAAAAAAAAAAAAAAAAAAAAAAAACATTAATCACCATTCTGAAAAATCTTGTTGTAAGCGCATTTGAGGAGGTGGTTGGTTAACACGACCTCATGGTAATGCCTATCAATAGTACGAATGTGAATGCGTATCAATGGTACGAATGTGAAATCTCGTAGAATACGCCATAAAGTGCATATCTTATGCACACGAAAAAAAAAAAAAAAAAAACATTTTCAAAACTCATTTTGGCGTATACATTCCACGAGATTGCACACTTGTAATATTTATACGCATTTTTTTGAGATCGGGCTGGGTTGGTTGTCTCCTGTCGTGGTCGATTCGGGGTCTGAGTCTGGCTTACATATTTCCCTCAGCAGTGATGTTAATTAACAGTGTTTATATTTCACAAACCACACCATACTGTCATACTCTCACTCAGAAAACAACAGGCCAATCAGAAGACAGGCTCGTGAATAATAATTAGACAGGCCCAAATCGATCTGTTCTTATCAGAGCTCCCAAGAAAGGAGCTGTAAAAATAGATTTTTGGTACATACTTTATACTGCAAATATATAATCTTAAGGACATCAACACCTTAAATAAAACTACAGAAATGTGTACAATATGGCATATTTACGAAACTCAACATGACAACATTGGCTTAATCAATGGAATGGCTTTTTGTACTATTGAACATACACACTTCAGGTTTAATCATTGCTGTAGCAGTGAAGGGCCGAAGCAGAAGGCGCACAGGAGGCACACAGGAGGCATACATTTCTATATGAAACAGACAGAGAGGGGTGTTGGGAGAGAAAGTAATAAGGTGAAGCTGATCGACTGACATTTGCATGTTTTCCAATTGAACCAATAGGCAGCTTGGGAAAACAACAATGGAGCGTAAGTTCAAAGGATGGGCTGAGATTAAAGTCGCTTCCGGAAAATGAGCAATCGAAACATTAACCCTTGTGGAGAGAGTCATTCCGCCATATGTTCAGCAGTGAATTACTCTCTGGTGGCTTAGCAAACACATCCCAGTGAAAATAATGGGGATCAAATTGAGCAGAGATGCAGGCTTCAAATAAAGCCCATGCCTGACTTGAGCCTAATACTTTGAATTAATTAACTTCATCTTCTATGGCAACTGAAACCAACATTTTCCACTCACAGCCTTTGTTCTTTAATCCTTGAACACATTTAAACCACATTAATGAAATGTAACTCAAACACAGAGGAGGAATGTGCAAAGCCATGAGATTTTTTATACACGATATGGTGATGTATTAAATGATTAGTTCCCTCGAAAATGAGCTATGTCATCATTTACTCACCCTCATGCCCTTGCCAATCTATCACTTTCTTCTGAAGAACACCAATAAAGACATTTCGAATAATATACTGGGCTAATGTACTCTTTTCCTATCATATTACTGTACAGTGAATGGGAAGTAAAGCTTTAAAGCTGCCACATGTGATAAAAACATAGAACAAATGGCCCATACTACTATAGATACACACACACACACACACACACACACACACACACACACACACACACACACACACACACACACACACACACACACACACACCATATACATATGATGTCCTCTAGGGGTCATTTACACGACACTGTTTTCAACGAAAAACTGAACACTATATGTTTTGCCTTGTTCATTTACGCAACAACAGCGTTTTGGGGGCCTGGGAATGCGAACTTTTGAAAACAGCACAATATCATGACATGACAGTCGATATCATGGGCATTTCGGAGCCCCATCTCATGAAAATGCGTATAAATAGTAAGAGTGTGCAATCTCGTGGAATGTATACGCCAAAATGAGTTTTGAAAATGTTTTTTTTCGTGTGCATATGATACGCACTTTATGGCGTATTATACGTACGAACCCCCCACCCCACCGCCCCACCACTCTAATCCTACCCAAGAGTGTGTCATATGCACGCCATAAAGAGCATATATATGCACGCAAAAAAAAAGTGGTCAAGGTCAGAGCAAACGATCTTCAGTTACAGAAGTCTCATTCAAAGACCAGCCATGATGTCAGGTTAGAGTGAACACAGAAAGTCAATCAGGTCAGTGGAGTGAAAACATTGCAAATCACTAGCCCTGACAAGACAGCATGAAAGAAAATTATCGCCAGTCCTATAGGGCTTGACTTGGGGAAGAGGAAAACAAACACACTTCCTACATCAAATGTATCTGTGTTGACCTGATGAAAGAGACAATCGGAATATTAACAGAACAACTCTAGGACCAAATATATTTTGGGGAAGTTTGTTTTGTGCTATCTGTGTTTTCTAAAGCATCAGAATTAAAGGGTTAGTTCACCCAAAAATTAAATTTATGTCATTAATGACTCACCCCAATCAGTGAGGCTGAGATTTTTCCTGCATTTTTTATATCTGTAGTAAGCATTTTGAGAGGTGTTTGACAATTCAGAGCCACCATACAGGCGAACGGCAAAATCCAGCATGGAGTCTGGCAAGTTAATCCATTTCATCTCGCAGCACAAAACATCAATATATAATAATATGTGGCTCCAGCATCGCTAGCAAAGCATCAAACTAAGCCACTGACATCCTGAAGTAAACTTTGAGTCAAGTCCCTCAGCTCCTTGATAATGAGGTAAAACTCTCCTTCCTTTCTATGCAATCTCGCTTTCTTTTTCTCTTTTAAAGAAGAGAGAGGATAACAAAACCCTCCTCACTGCTTGAAGAATTTCAGGGAATTATTTTTTGAATTTTTTATTCATTTATTTTTTTGCAGCAGATTTATTAATATGCATCGGACTCAGTGTGAAAGGTTTTTTTTGTGTGATAACTTTTTAGAATGACGAATATGAAATAATGCATATACAATTTCAGACTTTTTTTTTTTTTTTTTTTTTGTATTTGGAGGGCCACTGTCCTGTATAATTTAGCTTAAACCAAAATCAAAATCGGCTACCAGCAATTTTCGAGTAACTCTGAAGACCTCGATCGGCTTCCACAGTTTGTTCGATTAGGGTTTAAACTAATCTCTGCGGGGCCCTCAATGACCAGATTTAAGAAACCCTGTTCTACACTTTCATTGCAGTACTGTTTGGAGTCCTTAAGATTCTTTTGTTTTAACTCTTTCCCCACCAAACACAGAACACATGTTCAAACACACGTTCCGTTATTTGTGAGAAAAAGCTTCCCGGCCAAAAACTGAATTTTCCAGGTTTCCGTGTTTTCACAGTCAGACACTAGGGGGTACTATTCGGCATCTTCTGAATGAGTACTGAATCTCCTGATCAAAAAGCACAATCAGAAATGTTGGGGCAGGCTTTACACGACGACGAGAGCACAGCAACGGTGAAGCAGGCTGCCGTTGTGGAATATGACTCAATCAAATTAGCTACCGTGTCTGTTTTAAGCAATTTAAACTTTTCCTTTTTGTTAAAACCCAAGCAAAAAGCAACACTCGGCTACCAGATGTGGATTACACCGGCTACTGTGATGAGGAGGATGGGGAGTGTGATCATGTGCTAACACACAAATTATAAATTATTGTAAATAAATAACTAGCGTAACTATGCTCAAGTCTGATAATGTTCTAACACATCTGAAATGACCGAACTTGAATAAAGTTTGTGAGAGATAATTTTCCATAGACTCCTCAATATTTTTTTTATTCTCAACATATTGCAAATCATGCTCTAATCGCAATTCAAATGCCTTACAATGGGGACAAATGCCATCAGAGCTTGATTTTTTCTGTTCGACCGTCAATCCGAGATGTTTCAGTCGGTCTGAGATGCTATTACATTTTCCAAATTTTGCAAAAATGTTGATGGAGTGGCGATGGACACCAGCTATTATCATATTTGACGGCAAAAGTCGTCAGAAGCCATTGCAAAACCTTCCTCGAAATCGCAACCAGAGAATTGCTGTCGGAGTCTCAGATGTTTCTCCGTCGCACTCCATACGTCATTGTCCGTTGGTGACGCCGCTTTGGAAATGATTTGTCTATGAAGCTTTGCCAGACCATAACTCAGTTACTACTTTGTAGAAAAGACACCCTGGATTTTAACCAGGCTAGATTATCTCAGCTTTTTGTTCAAAATGTTGCTTTTTTTTATTTTATTTTTATTTATTTATGAAACTTACCCAAATTCACGTGTTGATAAAAAAATAATAATAAAAAAAAAATAAAAAAAAATGCATGAATACAAGTTTTATTTATGTATTTATTTGTGAATTCATTTATTTTTAAGAAGAGGGTCTGCTCTTTCTTTTGATATATTGCATGTTCAGATATTCATTAAAAAAATGCTGGCAGGGAAAGAATAATATATATATATATATATATATATATATATATATATATATATATATATATATATATATATATATACATACATATATATATATATATATATATTATATATATTATATATATATATATATATATATATATATATATATATATATATATATATATATATATTATATATATTATATATATATATATATATATATATATATATATATATATATATATATATATATATATATATATATATATTGTATTCAGCAAGGACATTTAATTAATCAGAAGTGACACTAAATATATAATTTATAATGTTACAAAATAATTTTACTACCTTTCAAAAGTTTGGTGTGTGTAAGTTGCAGTGTGTAATATTTGTATGGATCTATCAACAGAAATGCACTATAATATACATAACTATATTTTCAGTGGTGTACCTATACATAATAAACCATTTTATTTGTATTACCTTAAAATGAGCCATTTCTATCTACATACTCTGCGGGTCCCCTTACAGTGAAATCACCATTTTCAGCAGCCATGTTTCTACAATAGCCGTAAACGGACAAACTGCTTCCTCAGATGACATCTTTTCCAGCCACCGTAACTTCTCTTTGTGCTCCAAAAGAGAGGGGTGAGTGGTGGGCGGTTGCCCTCATCTCACCGCTAGATGACTCTAAAATTTACACACTTCATTTTTAATTATTTTTTTTTTTTTACTTACCAACCACTGTCAGCGTTTTTTATACTTTTCATAAAAATGTTATGGCCCCCAGAATATTTTGTTGCATGATCATGCAATATATCTAAAGAAAGAACAAAGCATAGTGTGCTCTGACTGGCCAGCTGACCCAGTGCATTGTGATTTGCCAAAACACCTGAAGCATGTGATGAAAATGTAACACCCCTCACCATAATTCCAAGCTTCAGCAATTCATAAATATGGTTAATAGCTGATCAAATGAATAAAATACATTTCAAAATACTGTATATTCAAATAGAAAATTGTTAATCAAAATAATATTTTACAATGTGACTGTTTTTACTGTAGTTTTGACTTTTTTTTTATCAAATAAATGCAGACTTAGTGTGCATGAAATACTTCATTTTTTGAGTATTTCAAAAATCTTACCCGCTGCAAGCTTTACAAAAATTATTACGGATTAAAATATCAAAGAGATGTCTATTAAAGTTAGCAGCATAAGCAGCCTTTTTGTTTATTTGACAGCTGGCAGGTGGCATGAAAATGACTAAATATGTTTCATCTTATACTTCATACTGTACACATTCTTTGCCTCTCCTTCCCCATGCAGTTGTCAGAAATGGGGATGCTAGCCATGACTAAAGAACTGGTATGTTTAGCTTAAATCTGCAGGTGAAATATCCCACCCTTACTGAGCGTTTTGAATTATGTGCATTGGAGCTTAGCACTCAGGAGATGAATTACAGTCAAGCGTGAGGTATATTGGCTTTCGTGAGTTGCTGTGATTGCCCCAAAGGGTTTACTTAGTGAAACGCTCACCGCATGATTTATGGATTAGAAGGCCTTATTGAGAGGTCTTTTGAAAAATTGGGCAACAATAGAGCAGGCAGAGTATGTCGTGAGGGGATGCAGGACATTTGGCCGAGGAAGAAACTAACGTGCTGGCAAATGAGACTTAGAAATAATCCAAAGTCGAAAGTCGGTCGGCGGCGGAGGTGGCGTGTTCCTCGTCGCAAAATGAGATTATTCACTTTGTCAACAACAAAAGCCTTCAGGGCTGATTAATGACTTTTGGAAAAGGTCAAGTGCCAGAATACGAACAGAATTGCTAAGATGGAAATGTTATTCTCATTTTGCAAATTGCAAGCTATTATTTAAGGAAACGCTTCATATCAAAGCTGCAAACTCAAGGACATGAAGGGGCTGATTAGAAGCTGGCTACATTATATAATCAGGTGTTTTATTTCTGTTTTTGAAATTGTTGTTAAGCCCAGCGTTTTGGAGAAATCAGATAAAAAGCGCAGGGTGTTATTTGGTCTTGATTGTGGCGAGATTGGAAACTTCAAACTGAACTGAGGCGACTCTCTCAGCACTTTAAAACGATGTGAAGTTTCTCAGGCCGAAAGGTGACTGGAGACAAACTTTCATATTTTGTGTGTGTTCCATGCCGGACCAGAAGCTTTGAAATAGACATCCTTGTCGAGTCTCCTTGCCCTCAAGACAATCATAAATCATGAATACTACGGAGGAGGATGGCAGACACTGGGTTCAGCCGGTTTTTGGCTGTACCGACTTGTCTTTTCATGGTGAAATGTGTCAGAGATGGTGTGTAAAACAGGCCAGCGACGACACTTGTTAACAGTTAAGCTGCAGAACAAGAGAAACACAAAGTTCAAATGGTAGCCTATATAAATTACTTTGTTCATAAAAAAGCTATTTTTTTTAACCATTTGACTCAATTAAATCCATTGTGTGCGAACTACTGCTTGATCTTCCTTGATCTTCTATATATAAAATGTTTTTTTAATCAAATATTAGTATTTTATTTAAATTATTAGAACATATTTTAATAGTTTAAAAGTTAACAGCAACAACACAGGTCTTAAAGGGGTGGTCGACAGACCCTTTTTACAAGATGTAAAATAAGTCTCTGATGTCCCCATAGTGTGTATTTGAAGTTTTAGCTCAAAATTAGCATGTAAAAAAAATTGAGGGTAAGCAAGAAAAGAGTTGTTTTTGTGTGTCCCTTTAAATGCAAATGAGCTGCTGCTCATTGGGCGGAGCTTCAAGAACTGCAGTTAACAGCTCTGATTACCTCGTGCAGACAGGCAAAAATAGATAAAAATACAGTTCAACCTTCTATGTTCAAACCAGAGTTGGACAATGAAGAAGTGACAACATGTAGAATGCGACAGGATGTTTCTGAATAGATAGTTGATGATTTTTTGTAGCTGATGTGGAGTTAATTTTCAAATCATTGATTAGCATATTATGTCATGATAATTTTCACCCCCTTTGTTGTGTGTTCCTGGGGGCGGAGTTAATGTACATTTTAGGTTAGTGATGTCACTAACCTAGGAGGAAGCTTGTGTAGACTGTTGTAGTCCCAATTTCTTTTTAAGGGGTGGTTGCAAGTGATTTCACTTTTTAAACTTTAGTTAGTGTGTGATGTTGCTGCGTGAGCATAAACAGTATGAAAGTTGAAAGTATGAAAGCGCTAAAATTCCAATGCAAACTGAGATTTTGTCTTTTTATTGCCAACAAAAACGGCCGGTTTGGACTACAACAAGCTTCTTCCTGGGTTGGTGACTCATAAACCCTTGCTATTTACATTAACTCTGCCCCAGATGTGACTTCTGCCCGTAATGGGCGTGGCATTTCTGGACAACCTGTGCTTGGCACTTTAGCCAATAAAAATACAGGAAACTACATTTGGCCATCTAACCAATCTAAGACCATTGCGTTTTTCAGAGGGATGGGCTTCATAGAAGCAGGAAGCAGACGAGCCGTTCAAAGGACAGTGGAGACCGGGGTGTGGAATAAAGGTAAATTATAAGAAAAATACAGTGTTTAAAAATAGTAATAAAATATTAAGACATGTTATACTGTGCCCCATAAACACAACTAAGCCTAGAAAAAAAAAAGAAGAAGAACCTTAATCAGTTTGGAAATGAAGATTAGGTTGTATATTGACATAATTTTTGCATATTGACACTTTATACATAATTACCAACCCACACTACAGTGCCACCTACAGAATAAAATAAATAAATAATGCATTATAAATAATGGTAAAAAAAAAATGCAATTACAGCTATATGTGGTTATATTTCATTTGCAACTGAATGATATATACTTTTTTGTTTGTTTGTTGTACAGAGGGAATGAAAGTGGAAACAATGACAACAACCAATGCTATTTAATTCACTTTTGTAGAAACTATGCCACCTCAGTGTCCGTTTTCAGACCTTCAGGACGTCTCTCCAGCGCTGGAAAACTTTTTCTAATAATAACGCAGGCCTTAAAGCTCTTGCCGGATCATACGATATTCCTCTAACCTTTTATATTTTGTAATGTCTCTCAGTCATCAACAGTCTTTCTTCAAATCTCTATTTTGCTCACTCTCCCTCCTCCCTCTACTGCTGATTTGGCTATGAGTGTGTTGTGTGTTGGCTCGGTCCAATACATTTTCAACAGCATTTATTTGAAATCTCGTACTGCACATTTAAATTGCATCTATGGTATAGACAGATGTGGTTAAAATGATGAAATGTGTGACTTTAACAACATAGCTGATCAAAAGAATAAAGGGTTTACAGTTCATTTCAGGAAAGAAAAGCAGGATCCTTCTAAAATCAGAACTGGTAACCTATGTATTGCACTAGAGGAAGGCCTCAATACAAGTTGGAAAAACAAACTCCATAAAAATGAAGTGTGCTCCTGAAGCCCTAGTCATCCCCCTAAATAATTGCTTTTGCTGTACTGGGGCGGTGTGGTCACAGGAGTGTGTGTGGGTCCATATGCTGTTTAGCTCTGTAACCTCACTGCATCAGTTTGCTTCAACTCTCCAACTAAGACACCCGGGATGTGAGTATATGAGGGATTTTCAGCCTTAAAGGTTTGATGGCTGTAGAGTAGATTCAAAATTATTTCTGCGACTTGAGTCGACCTTAAGAAGCCAGTTGTGTTTGCTAGTACTGCTTGGACGTGATAAATGAAATAACAGAATAATTGAATGTGCTATATAGTGGACTTTCATATTTATTATTTAAATATATTTAAATCATTCTTTAAAAAAAAGACCTTAAAAATGGAGAAGAGTCATGTTTCTCCAAAGGCAATTACCATATCTCCATGCCTTCACGGCTCTAAACATGGATAATGAGATGCTGAGTCTATACCAGCTAATCCCAGCTCAAGGTTACACCGGAAGCACAACTATTTTAGTGTGTTTGTTAATGTGTTGACATGTTCTTATGCTGTTAATGCTGCCATGGTTTTATAGAGTGGGAAATATTAATGCACACTGCCATGTCATACAAGAAGGACAAACAAAATCCTCTGAAACAATTGAAGACAAAATAATGTTGGAAATTAGAAATATTAGCTATTTTAATATGTTATATTCTCATATTACTTTGAATATGTTTTGCTTTTACCATTCTTGCTGAATTTTTTTAATACTATATAATTTCAAATAAGAATGATTATTACACTGTACAAATTCTAATTCAAAGTACATTTAGCCCTATTTGAGTGTTTTACAGAAAAATCCAGTCTATCCACTTAGAAATTGCCAGTAAAATTCACAAATAATTAGTTTTTGCTCAGTGAGTTAATATGAATGCATTCACTGGCCACTTTATTAATACAACTGTTCAACTGCTCATTGACGCAAATACTGGGATTTTCACGCATAACCATCTCTAGGGTTTACAGAGAATAGTCTGAAAAAGAGAAAATATTTAGTGAGCGGCAATTCTGTAGGTGAAAATGCCTTGTTGATGCCAGAGAATGGCCAGACTGGTTCTAGCTGATAGAAATGCAACAGTAACTGAAATGTTACAACTGAGGTCTGCAGAAACGCATCTGTGAACACACAACACGTCCAACCTTGATGCAGATGAACTACAGCAGCAGAAGAAACACCAATGCCACTCCTGTCAGCTAAGAGCTGGAAACTAAGGCTACAGTTCATAATTCTCACCAAAATTGAAGAATAGAAGATTCTGATGAGAATTCAGGTGAGTCTGGTGAGTCTGAGTCTCGATTTCTGCCCCAACATGCAGATGGTAGCATCAGAATTTAATGTAAACAACATGAAAGTGTGGCTCCATCTTGCCTTTTATCATTTTATCAATGATTCATGCTGCTGGTGGTGTAATGGTGTGGGGAATATTTTATTGCCACACTTTGGGCCCCTTAGTACCAACTGAGCATTGTTTAAAGACCACAGCCAACCTGAGTATTGTTGCTGACCATATCCATCCCTTTATGACCACAATGTACACATCTTCCGATGGCTACTTCCAGCAGGATAACATGCCATGTCACAAAGCTAAAATCATCTCAAACTGGTTTCTTGAGCATGACATTGACTTCACTAAACTCAAATGGCCTCCACAGTCACCGGATCTCAATCCAATAGAGCACCTTTGTTTTAGCAAGGTGTACCTAATAAAGTGACCAGCGAGCATACATAAAATACGCTGAGCAGTCATAACATTATGACCACATTCCTAATATTGTATTGGTCTGCTTTGTGTTGCCAAAAACATCCCTGACACGTCGAGGCATGGACTCCATTGGTGTGCTGTGGTATCTGGCACCAAGATGTTAGCATTAGATCATTCAAGTCCTGTAAGTTGCGAGGCAGGGCTTCACATTGATCTGATAGCAGATTCCACAGATGCTTGATTGGAATGAGATCTGGGGAATTTAGAGGCCAAGTCGACACCTCAAACTCTTTGTTTTAAAGTTAAAACCATTCCTGAACCAATTTTGCTTTTTGATACATGGTGTGCAGCAATGCTTAAGTAGGTGGTACATGTCAAAGTAACATCCACATGGATGGCAGGACCCAAGGTTTCCCAGCAGAACATTGCCGAAAGCATCACACTGCCTCCAACAACTTGCCTTCTTCCCATAGTGCCATGTGTTCCCCAGGTAAGCGACACGCACAGACCCAGCCATCCACATAAAAAAAAAAAAAAAAAAAAAAACACAGAACCCCCCCCCCCCCCCCCCCTCCTTCCAACTCCACTGTTGGCGCTTTTGGCGGTGGACAGGGCTCAGCATTAACACCTTGACTTTTCTGCGGCTATGCAGCTCCATACACAACAAACTGCAATGCACTTTGTATTCTGACACCTTTCAATCAGAATCAGCATTAATGTCTTGAGCAATTTGAGCTACAATAGTTTGTCTGTTTGATCGGACCACATATGCCTGCTTTTGCTCCCCACGTGCATCAATGAGCCTTGGCCACCCATGACCCTGTCACCGGTTCACCACTGTTCCTTCCTTAGACCACTTTTGATAGATACTGACCACTGCAGACCGGGAACACCCCACAAGAGCTGCAGTTTTAGAAAATACTCTGACCCAGTCATGTAGCCATCATAATTTGGCCCTTGTCAAACTCACTCCAATTCTTACGCTTGCCCATTTTTCCTGCTTCAAACACATCGACTTTGAGGACAAAATATTCACTTGCTGTCCCACCCACTAACAGGTGCTGTGATAAAGAGATAATCAGTGTTATTCACTTGTTAATCACAATACATATTATTATAAGTTATAAATATAATTGTAACTAGCAGGGTACAAAGTGTCAAATGCAAGTAAAACTTTGGTAAGTGATTAAACTAGAGTTACTGCAACACTTATTTGCAATTCCAGCATAATGCAAGGTTTAAATTGCAACAGTCAGACATCCACTGTTTTCCAAATCAAAGAGATCCAGTCTGGTTTCTTATAAAAACTTTTACCTCACCTGATTCACCATGAAAAGGTGCTGGTGTTAAGCCACTGAGGCAAAGGAAATGAAAATATGAGGAAAAAGGCAATTTTAGACCCTGCGAGAATCAATTGACATCAGAGCGAGAATCGTATGAATCCTTACCTTGAGAATAAATGTCAAATTTATGATTGTTCATATACAGAAGCACCTGCGATATGCCTGCTTTAATGTGTGTATACAAACATGAATAAACACGCTGGCAGTTGCGCCATATTCTTGATATCGGAATGATGCAATCACTTCATATTTGCTTCCTAATCTTTATATGTAGCTTTGAAAAGTTGGAGCCAGGTGTGCACAGAGGTTCGGGAAACTTCTCCTTTGCATTTCCAGATTCTATATTTATGCTGTTCATCCTCAAAGGCGCCGGTTTCACGAAGAATTAATGAGGTGTCTCGCTGTATCTGTCGCACAATGGGAAAAAGAAGGCAAGAGAGATAAAAAGCAGATGAGAGAAAGGTTTTCTGCTAAATGATCTGCAGTATAGGCCTCCCCTCCACCGCGGTCTTCCTAATGGTCTGAAGGAACGCTCTGATCCTATCTTTGTCTTCCACTGCTACGCTACGTTCTCTCCACGTCTTGCCCTTCCTCCACCCTTTTTAATCTAACTCATCATTTTTACACGCCCTGCCTGCCTTTTCTGTTGGAAGGTGCAATTTGTTTTGGGTTCCTTTAAGTTTTCAAGTTATCTACCAGCCAACGATACTCCAGGAGCTTCATTATTCAAGGTGACGATAACCATCTTTTGTAGTTTAGTGCCCAGCTTTAACCTGCGCAGACTGCTGGAGCCAAATATTTTATTTTTTTCTACTTTATTTAATTTAATTTGGTGCTTTTTTGTTGTTGTTGATTTTCTTATTTTTTTGTGTTTACTTACACAATATATATATATATAAGTAAACACAAAATATATATTAGTTGCAAAACTATAGTTGCAAACAAAGTTGCAAACTACAAAATATTAATATCATTGCTTTTATTTTAAGGAACAATATCACACACATATTTTCCATTTTCATGTGTGCTTGTTATTATTAATCTTCTTCAAATTGAAATTTGACAAATGACACAAAAGAAAATAATCTTAAAAATAAAAGTATAAAACAGAAAGTGTTTAAAACTGTAAGGTTCAAAAGTTAAGCTTATTTTAAAACCTTTTGATGGAATGCAGCATCTCACCATTTTAATCATATTAGACAGTATTTCCAAGATCTAAAAATGTTTAACATAATAGATTAATATATAAATATTATATTACTTCTTCTCTTTAATGCTTTAAAAACATCACTGATAGACAAGACACATGTAGAGACCGAGTAATGTATTATTCATCCACATTTACCTAGGGCATGCTCTTCACAACTGGAGGTCAGAAACATTCTATATTATAACCAGGCCAAAAGCATTTATCAATAATAATCTCCTTAATTCTTAATGGCCCAATTGGCAATTGCCTGTAATTGCCCTGCATATTAGATGCAATGGTGCCTATAAAGTGACAATGAAGATCACTAAGAGGACATGAGCTGCCTGACATATTCTGACAAAAGCATCAAAATTTCATTGTCAAGAGAATATGGGTGAAACTGCACATGATCCTAACCTTTCTCATTGAATTATTTATTTTCAAACCCCACAATTCTCAGTTCCAGGGAATAAAAGCTATGAATATTTCAATTCCCTAATTTGCTTGGTGGTTGTAAGTCTAGACTTTGAGGTTGATTTGATTTGGAGTGTCTGAAAATGTTAAACATGACTGTTAGAAATATGCTGCATTTATTGTCATATCAAATAAAAGCTGTGATATTTGAATATCATTTTGCAACACAAAAGAGTTTGCTGTCATATTTGGCACAATAGGGACTTTAAGCAACAGCTGCTGCGGAATGCAAAGACAACTAAGCACACAATAAAGAGAACGGCATTCATATCTCAAGCTGATAGTTTAACTGTTGAGCCTAAGCCTCCGTTACTAAATCAAGCATTATATCCAAAGATTAACTAAGGCTTCAAATTAATCCCCCAAACTACATTGACATTTGACCACCTTAGTTAACAATAGTCTGGCTCTGAGTAACCCACTTCTAGCCAAAATTACCTTGAATTTGGTTACATGTCTTTGACATATTAATGTTCTAGATGACTTTAGCCTGACGTGGTCATACTCAATTCTAGTCAGAATATGAGTCTTAAACTGCTCCATTGGGCTGTAATTATACGGCGTGTTTCACAGTTACCTCTACTTGACCAGGAAAGACATCAATTGGATAGTCCTACAACCAATCAGAGCAACGAAGCAACGCATTGTCAAATGTCAACATAGTTCAACTGCACTGTGTTGCCAAGTCCACGATTTTTTCCCACATGTTTTTTTCTATGTCCACGGGTTGAAGCTACTATTATGTGATATATAGACCCATGAGTGCGAATTTTATCAGGCAACCTTGCCAAAATAACACACATTTTACCCTCTAAATGCCATTTTTCCCCTGGAGAACCCCCCGAGAAGCTATTGTTTAGGGCTAGTAGTTGGTGGGTTTTGTTGTAAAAACTTGGCAACCCTGTCTGCAAGCGCGCTGGAATCAGGCTGGAATACACGATCTTTGCCGGTGTTGTAAAAAAATAAAATAATTTAATGATACACAGAGTACCTACCCAACATGATCATCATTTCTGAGAGAAATTGTGAAGGTGAATGCATATACAAACAAGCTCTCCGTTTAGTAATCGAAAAAATATAATCCAAGCCCCTTTGATGACGTGATGATTACGTTACTGTTGATCATCTGTCCGTCATCGTCTAAAGCCCGCCCTGATGATTTCATTGGTCCGAACAGTTTCTGTTCGGGGATAATTACTCCTCTATGGAGCAAGGCCAGACCGAACTGCCCGACCTAAAGAATTTGTGGGCGGGGCTAAGTTCGGCTGGCATCCAGGCTATCTATACTTGGGCTATGGTGATATGTTTATTAAACTTTTACTGTTGATGAGTGCTGAGCTCCGCTGATGGCCTGGGTCTCACACCTCCAAAAACGCCAGATCAAATTTTCAAATAGGAGCTCTCTTAATAAACAAACCACATATTTGAGCTTTAAACAACTACATTCTTGCCTAAAAAGTATTAAAACTACATTTTGTGATACAATAACAGTAGTATTTTTAAATAACTCTGGCCTCTCGGTTTTCCATCCGTCACTTCACAACGTGACAGCAGTAAGCAGGCTCCTCATTGGTTAACATGCCATGAATATCCACAAAAGTTCAGATTTTTCAACTTGAGCGATTCGCGTGTTTCGAGCGAATCACGCGTTCAAAATGCTCAATTCGCGTGATCTGTGCCGTGTCATTCATGCGAATCGTGCCATCCGCGCCGCCGAATGTCTATTCGCGTCTCTGCATTGACTTAACATGTAAATCACTCGCACGAATCGCGTCATTCGCGTGCGTGTCAGCGTAGCATAACGATGTCTAGAACTGAGGGACCTCAAGGGTCTGAAAAACGACTCATTGCTGGCTGTATTTCTGCTGGAGAGGTAATCTTTCATTTTGATTACACATTTTTTTTTTGGTTTATGTTTTTATGAAGCATGTATCACTTGCACATGTTAAAGCTAATACACCGCATCCAGGAACTTTTTTTTTTTTAGAACTAAGTTAGCTTTAGCTACTAATCAACAATGCTTTTATCATGGAAACTCTTACATGCAAAACACAGTATATGTTATGAATCTTACACAAAATTTATCTTCATCACAGTATAACTGATGTTATTGGAAAAACATGTATCAATGCTATTTGTAGCTTTGCCTTATAAATATAACTAGCTTGTTATCATTTTTTTATTGTTTCTTTCTTTCTTTGATATTCTTTTGACCTTATTTTACTCGATGTATTGTTTCTCTTTTTTTCCATTTCCATTTATTGTAATATCTTAATACAAAAAGCCCTTCTAGGGACAGTTGTTGCGAATTAGCCTATGGCTATAAACACTATGATGCTGGCATGGGATTTTCTAAAGATAATCTATGTTTACTGTATCTCTCCCTATTAAATAAACTATAAATAATACAAATAAATAAATCAGACAAAAATATTTTTTTAAACTTTACCAGTTTACCAATATCGGTATTCTAGCTTGATAGTGAGTACTAAAAGGCTCATTTGTTTATATTCATACTGATAAAGTATAATTTTTTATTACATGTGATTCTGACATGATGTCACTACATGCTCTCTGCTCGCGGTAGGTGTAGTGTGTTTATGTATTTTGGGGGCATGGCTTTGGAAAGAGCCCAGAAGAGAGAAGGTGGATATAATGAGCTGTCTTAAAATAGTCGTGAGAGGTCTACAGACACTCAATTTTTATACTTTCTTTTTCAGAATACTTACATTAATACTTTATATATCAATTTTTTATATCAATATATATATATCAATATCAATATATCAAGTTTTTTAACCAATTCTTACCTAGCCTACCTTTAACACTATACCATCATAGAAAACGTTCTGCATTTTTACATTTTTGAAAAACACCACTTTGTATGATTTATAAGCCATTTTCCTCATGAGGACCAAAAATGTTCCCACAAAGACAAGCATTTCAGATATTTCCGGGACATCTTGTCCACACAACATAAGGAATACATGAAACACACACACACAATAAATAAATAAAATATGTCCATATTGCAGTAAAGATGGTCAATCCTAAACATGTGCACTTGCAATATGCACACTCTGATTCAATACAGGACTCGCACATGTTCCAACATACTGGTTGTGAAATAATATAGAATTTTATTTTCTGATCAATCATTGTGATGACATTTTTGAGTGGATTATAATCTCCAATTATTCTGGAACAACACGTTATACTACTTTTTTTTAAAATCACCTTGTGTATTTCATTGAAATGTACTTATGGTTGAACTTTTTCCTTGTAGGCAAATTATGTCTGAT
This sequence comes from Pseudorasbora parva, assembly GCF_024679245.1. Taxonomy (NCBI): domain Eukaryota; kingdom Metazoa; phylum Chordata; class Actinopteri; order Cypriniformes; family Gobionidae; genus Pseudorasbora; species Pseudorasbora parva. The sequence continues at coordinate 52,675,059 of NC_090175.1, forward strand.
TCCCATTCCGTCAACCGTCTCCCTCTGCACATTTGATCTGCAAAATAACATTTTCAAAGTAGTTTCATGTCAAAGATTTTCGATTGTAGCAAATGTATTGTTGGTCAAACGTTATGAGAGAACAGGCCGAAAAAGCAGGTTCATTTAGTTCTGCAGGATGAATGGCTTTGCCGCCTAAAGGGAGGATCTAATGTGCACAGAGACGCAGTAAGGGTTGTGTCCTCATTAGCAATGCTAATCGCTTTCAGCGCTCTGCTGCTACTGCTGTTAGCGGCAAGGCCTCGTGTTGTTCTTGAGATCAGGGTCTTTGAACAAGAATGATGGTTGCACACAGACACTGACACACACAATTTCTGTGGTGCTTAAAAAGAATCCTGCTTGTAGTCATTCTGCCTTAAGGGAGACAATGTATCATCTCGCTTCAGTCTCTTTTAAATGTAGAGGGGCAAGCATAATCAACCCTCGGGATCTTTTTAAGCAGCATGTGGTGCTGACTTGCTTTACAACAAGTGTCTACAACACAGGCAAACTAGGAAGGGACGAGAATGGGAAAAAAAAAGAATGCACAACAAAAGTATTTTCCCCATGAAAGATGACAGACTCCTTAGATATACGGTCAGCGTCATGCTTGGAAGCAGGTGTCAGCTTGGTTTAAAGATAATGGCTTTCCATCTAGGTGAACTACTGGTAGTACAGAACAAAACTGAGTGCAAACTGCCCTGCAACAAATGGATTTTCTTTCACAGGGTTTCCTTTAATGAGGAAAGCACTCTGCTTTCTACAGGCTGAGCTGAAATGTTTGCTATCGTATGTCATATGGTTTCTTTCAAGCCATTCATCTGGGAGGCATAAATATATATTTATTAGGGGTTGCACAGATAGTCGACTAATCAACTAGTTGACTTTAATCCTCTGCCATGATGCGTTAAGCTTGACGTTGACTAGTCACCTACAGAGTGTCCAACAGGAAAAGCCATTTTCTGACACGCACGGCCCCTTTCTAAAGAGTTAAAATGACAAATAAATGCATACTCAGAGAGCTCTCCACTGGACATGTTTGTTTATACCATCAAAATTTATCGAGAGAATGTTGTTTATTGTACATGCAAGTTAATCACCATTCTAAACTAATGCTAACACACACACATAGCTCGCACATCACACGGAGATTGTGATGACAAATCAAACAGTAGCTCATAAAAGTATTGTCAGCACTGTTCTGTGATTTATCAATAAAATAGCTTAGGAAAAGTTATAGCATATATTTCTTATTAACTAAAACTCACAGCTTCACTGCTAGTAGAAATATACTGACAGGTAGAATTAATTCACACACAATCGCTCTCTCACTATGTATTCTTTAGACTACTTTATCTGTTTCTGATTAATAACTAGCAGAATTCTGTGAGAAATATAACAACAAAAAGAACTGATAAAAAAAAGATGTTATGTAGGAGCCATAACCTTTTGGGCAGCGCTGTGTCATATGCCATAGCCGTACACTTCACAAGAAAGCCCGCGTTTGTGTCTGAGCTCAAAGTTCTGGCTTATCTAAGGGCAAACACCAGTAAATCGATGACTGCAAACCTTAGTAAATCCCCTTGCATGATTCATTTAAAATACTCTCCTCCCCTAAATGTTGTGTTTGAAAGTAAACCTTTGCAAATGCATAATATGCAATAAAGTCAGCCACAAAAATAACCCTCTCCATGCCTTCAGTGCTAATATTTCAGTGTGTTTTCAGTAAATAGATGTTAGTAAATCTTGCCCTACATACTGTAAATACCCTATAGAACAGTGCCAGAGATACCTTGTAAATGATTCAAGTTGATGATTTTCCAGGAAAGCTTGAAGTTAATCTTCATGGTGAATGAACAAATGGTGCAAAATCAAAATGAATCTGACAAGTCTTTTCCCAGTGAGGCCTGTGATTGCTATTCACCACCTGGCCACCACTTGATGTGGTTCAAAGGCTCTTATCAGGGATAACCTTCTCACACCTCCACTGTATAAGCTCACCCCTTGACTCCATCTTCACTCCTTTGTGTCTCTCATCCACTAATAAGAGAGAGCATTAGGCCAGGGGAGGTCTCTGCTTTAATTAGCTTATTATAAAATCAGCCAGTAGAAATCCTCTGCTAAGGGATGGCAATGCTATTTATATTTTTCTTCTGGCAAAGAGTGAGAGAAAAAAAAAAATTCTGATGACAACTGCGTGATCAATAGAATGCACTGGACCTTCGAAGATGATGAATGGATGGATGGATGGATGGATGGATGGATGGACGGATGGACGGATGGACAGACAGTCGGATGTATAGATAGATAAGTCAAGTCAAGTCAAGTCAACTTTACTTATATAGCGCTTTTACAATGACGATTGTTTCAAAGCAGCTTCACAGTGTTAAACAGGACAATATTGCAACAAAATTTGTTTCGGAAAAAAACGGTGATGTCATCAACTCATTTCAATTTATCATATAACGGCAATGTGGGCAGATCAGTAATATAGTTGATGCAGTTAATTTTGTAATGAATTTTATTTTGATATGTAGTTGAAACCTTAAATCAAAATTTTAGTGTGCCCAACTGAGCAAGCCAAGCCAAAAGCGACAGTGGCAAGGAACCAAAACTAGGATGGATGAATGAATAGACAGACAGACAGACATGTATTTTGCTCATTATCTCCAAAATGGATCACGGTATAGCACAGCCCATAATTAGCTTTTTATGCCCAGTTTTTTGGCTTTATTTTGAAGCAATCTGTACCAGAAATGCTCTTGATCTAATTGCATTCTCTGGCCATTAAGGCGTTTGTAAAACAATAACACTGCACATCAAGACAGTAAATAAAGGCGGTATGCGGTACGTCTCCATAGGAACTGCCCTTTGAGGGCCTCAGGCGATTCTGACGGCCACAGGGAGGAAACATATAAATAAATAAAAGGAGGAGGAGAGTCTATGAGAAGCTACTGCAGCAGACGCTGAAGTCACATCCATAATTCAGATGTCTAATGTCACAGTACAGTTAATAAAGTTTAAATAATTTAGTGAAACATAATGAAAAGTCGAGGTTTGCAGCTAAAGGCAGGCCAGCTGTAATAAAAGTATAATGCATTTAATTTGCTTCAAATCTGAAGGCACCTCTGTGTACCGCTAGTCTCTTGCAAAGGGTTGACAGGCTAGATTCTGTTCGGGAAGTCAGGAAGTATGCATCCCCTCAATGATCAAATGCTTCACAGAACTCAAAGGACAGCTGCAGCAATTCACTGAGCAGTTTCTTCTGTTCCACGGCATCCGTGGATTACAGCGCAACCATCCAGTTCAGGAAGTTAAAATCCCAGTCATTTTCCCCATCGATGATATAAACAAGACAGATTTACCATGAGCTCTAAGGTTATTAAGCGATGATGTATACTTCTGTAAAGCCACAAGTCAGTGTGATGTAAAATCACATGAATTAAAAATAGTGTTTAATTGTGGAATATTAATTACAATCCAAACTTAGGATCAAAGCTAAAATCAAAACTGACTCGGCAGTGATCGCCTACTCAGTGGTCACCTACACCTATCAGATGCCAATGTCTATCTGCAGAATGGAGCAGTGTACTGCATGCTACACAGGATACACAGTATATGCTGGCTATTTAAAAATAGTAAGCAAAACTGTATGTATTTTTGTACGAAACAATTTTTAAGCATTGCTACATGTAAATCAGTGAAAAGTATCTGCTTTCATCTTAATAAATAGCTTTTTTTGAATGTTTAATCCTATTATGTATATATATCTTATGGCAGTCCAATCAAATAATGCTTTTGGGTCATTCATCACACTGAAAAGGTCAAGTAAAGTGCATTGCATTATGGGATGCAGTATGCTTTGTTGTGTGTACTGTACATTTTGGCAGCTATATAGGTATTCTGTGCATGCAGACAATTTGCATATCGTGTTGCTGTGATTATGGCCTTGGTGTATTGTAGTATATTATAATACAGTGTACAATAACAACAACATTCAGTACATATAATTATATTTTTTTAAATCATAAATGGATTCTGCCTTATTGGGACATTACTTGTCCCTGTCCTTAAAACCCGATACACACAATATTTATTCACACTATTAAATATTTACACAAGTTAAATAAATGAGTTTTTAATATTGTCTTAATTTTTGTTTAAAATAAGGGAGAAGAATGCGTTTGGGAAAAGGCTGATTCGCAGGTCGGTCGCGTCCAAAGTTATGGGGGCTTTACAAGTATTGTGAATTATGTAGTCAGATTACTTTTTTCAAGTAACTAGTAAAGTAATCAATTACTTTTAAATTTCCAACAAAATATCTAAGTTACTTTTTTGATCTTTTTAAAACAAGTCAGCAAGTTACTTGTTTTAAACTTGCTTGTTTTCCCATTTCCTGAATGACGACTCTCCTGTCCCCATGTTGAGAGAAATCGTGAGTGAGTGCAGAGGCGTTGTGTGCGCTGTGTAAACATTAGGGGTATCCCCGACTAAGGATTTACACATTTGAATCAGAATTGTGAAATCTCTCTATGGTCGAATCATCTATGTGTGTGTGAATGGGCTGGGAGGGACACAACACTAGTCAGCAGGAGGGTAAAACAATTTTTATTTTCATTTACACACAACTTTTAATAAAGTGATCAAAACTGCCTGCCAACGGACAGACCAACTGATGGCTTTCTTATTTAGGTTTAAAAAAAAGGTAATATAGTGGATATACATTAACGTAAAACGTTTTCTCATAACATTTTAAAACCACGATGGAAATACAGAACATCACACATAAAATAACATTTTGATAAATAAACCTAAAAAGAATACCTGCCTAGAGAGGAAAAGAACACTTTGAGTGCGTTTACATGCACTTACGTATGATTGTGCCTAAAGGGGGTCGCACTCCAAACGCGAAGCTCAGCGCCGTGTCTCAGGTATCTCACACCGGACGCGCACATTATATACTCGCAAGCTCAATTTTGCAATCGACTTCTGTCAGAAGATCTGCACGATGGGTCTATCTTGTAGCACAGGGTGAAATCATACATTGATGATTTGAGGTAAATATAATCAAAATTTAATAAAAAAATCTTGAATTGGAACTCTGTGGCGCGGCAGGATTTTAAACAACTTCCTGAGTCGCCGTGGATAGGCGCTGAATGCCGCCGCCGGTATGTGTACACTCATTGAAAACGTGTTCGAATTTTAAAGGCACGCCTCATCCAGTGCGAACCTCAGTGCCCATAAAGGCACAGATTGGACTGTGAGATCGGTGGTCGAATCCGGCTCCACATATCGAATCTTCAACTATTTGGGGTCACCCCTAGTAATCATGATGGGTACTGTAGTTCTAGACTAAATATTATATTAAATATTCCTCAAAATAAATACAAACTATGAAATGCAAACTCAGAATATTACACAAACCTGAAATAAATTAAATTACACAACTATGCTATGTATTTAATCTCACTTTATTAGAATAAATAGAACGATACAATCCGCTGATGTCAACACTAATATAGTTATCTTTATAGTTTTGGTGTGAACCATAGACTGTAAAAAAAAATATGGATGTAATGTCCGTGACATCACCCATAGGATTCCGATAAGCCGTTCTGAAGTGTAAAGTAGAGGCGAGCTGGCCGTTGCCATCTTGATAGAGCGTCATTGCACGTCACTAACAGAAAATGGGAAAAAAGGCAGGATGTGGGCAGAGTTTAGGTGACGCAATGACTATAGAAGTGGATAAATGGCTATCCACCTGTCACTTAATGTAACCACGCCCTTAATTTTGCAGCACTTTAAGGCTATATATAATGTATACAAATGAGTATGCCTCATAGCCGTATAGAACAAAACCACAATTTGTACCAGGCTGTACACATGTTTTTTTCTGCTGTAAAGTTGGGCATTTTAACATGGGGCTCAATGAGATTCTGCTCCCATCTGGAGCCCTAGTGGCCAGTTGAGGAATTTAAGTTTGCATTACTTGCGTATTGGCTTCAAGAGAGATCGCGGGAGGTTGCCGCTTGGTGTGAACGGGCCTTTACTCTAAAACAAATTACTGGTAAAAATGATTCATTGTCACTGTTTTGCTCTTGTGCATTAACATATCCTTCAATCAGAGTCTATGTTTATAAGTACAGGACTTGACCAGAACATGTTGTGTTTTAACTCCTGGAGAACTGCTGTCCTGCAGAGTTTAATAGGAGCAGGACTGGATACCTTTGGTTTAAACAAATCCCTTCTTTGAATTTTTGAGATTGCAGCAGATAAAGGTGTTTGTAATACTGATGTCTGAAAGCAATCAAGTGAGACAATTTCTCTAATATTTCCTCTGGGTAAAACAAAGTTTAATATTGCCTCTTTCTTTGTGGTTTGTTTAAAATAAAATTAAATCGTCATTCTGTGATTCACTCTAAGATAGAGGCTTTAAATAAAGCCGCCATCTCAAGAGACCTATTAGCATCCACAGCAACTTCAAAGAGTAATTGTTAGCATTAGAGAAGTCATATTGTGGCCGCTCTATTCTCACTTTTATCTAATGGTACATGAGAGCAGGTTAGTACTTCAGCTTCAAACAGGTTTCTTCGAAGCTCATTCAGCACTTCCCATTTGCAGTCCTAATTTGCTGTGCTTTTTCAGGGAAAGTGAAGTGCAATCCTAAGATTTGCGTTAAACTGTGACTTCAGCTCAGGATGGACACAAATCATTCAATAGATTGGACTAAATTGCCATATCTCCATCTGGCCCTTTTTTGTGCACTGTGTGTTCAAACTGACAAGATGTAAATCATGTTTTAGAAAATGACTGGTAAAAATGTATCCGAGCACTAAGTTAAATGGGTACAGCACGTGTTTGTCATATACAGCGGATTTTTTCATTGACGTGTGGCTACACTAAATGATACACAGTAATGCCCATACAAAATAAATATTGCTATAGAGTCAAAGATGCTGCTAACTCCAAGAGACGAATATAATTACTCTGTGTCATGATAAATAGACATACAAGATGTTTTAGTGCTATTTAGTTTTTTCCTCTGCAAGAGACATTAAAGCTGCAGTCCGTAACTTTTTGGATTGCAGCCGGAGCTACTTCTCTCTGTCTATGGCGAGTCACGCAGGGACTGTGCTCATCCGCAGCGGCTCCTACCAGAACGGTCTGAAAGAGTCAACCCAGGCTCATTGGAAATACGTGACTCTGCCTACATTTTTGCAACACCCAAAATATGTACCTCCAGGTACGTTTACCTGCACTTTTTGGGTGAGACGTCCACCGGAGGCGCTAAGTGGTAATATTTTTTCTCCATTCCAGATGCGCAACATGACATCATGACTTCGCGTAAAACATACACGCGCCAACCTGATCTCACAGAATGAATATTTATAGCCTAATTTTATATTTTGGAGCAAGTAACTCCAGTTCTACCCTAAACCTACCAACTCTCAACAATATAAAACATGTAACAGGCAAATAAATGTACAGTCAGATGTATTTATTGCAAAAACTGACCAAAAAACTGTATAAAAGTATTAACTCATGTTGCATTCCAAGTCTTCTGAAGTCATACGATATCTTCATGTGAAGAACAGAGATGATCTTAATGTTTTAGTCGTTGAAATGATGATCGCGCTCCTTTGCGAACAGAACACACGCACTCGTTCATTCATATTTCTGATTCAAATGATACACAGGGCAAGATTAGAATTCTGCAATTGGTCACAAGACACATGACAGCCATTGCTGTCAAAGCTGACGTGACGTTTCTTCCGGCGGCAATATTTGAAATGTACTATTAATCTTTGACAGATGGATTCGATGTTACTGATCGCTTTTGGGGATTTGCTTCACACAAATCAATCGTTTGGCCTCGGAACACTTGGAATATTTGTACTTTCTGAATAAATTATGCATGCAGTCGTATCTGCCTGTTGTATCCTGTTTTTATAATACACAAATGGGTAGGTTTAGGGAAGGGATTGAGTTACGGTTCAAAATGTGTCTGAATATGTGTGTGTGTGTCCACAAGGTAAATGGATTTATAATCATACTAAATAGTTTTTTTGAAAATGCAGAATGTTTCTTGTGATGGGAAGGTTTAGGGGTAGTGTAGGAGGATAGAATGTAACGGCGTAGAGAGAGAGAGAGAGAGAGAGAGAGAGAGAGAGAGAGAGAGAGAGAGAGAGATTTTTTTTTTTATTTTTTAAAAAACATCTTTATTCCACACAATCAATTATACAAAATCATTAACATTAAATATTTAAACTATGCACCTCAATGCAAGAATAGAGAAAAAGATAAATTCCCCTCCATAACAGCACAGAAAATACTCTTATAACACCACTGCATTTCAAAAGATGTCATATCATTCATTAAATTATAATACTTAAAATCAACAACAATTCTTGACTTCACATAAGCTTTAAAAAGACATATAATATCTTGGCCAGACCTATTTTCTATTCTATTTTTCCTACTCACATAAATTGCAAGTTTTGCTTGACCAACTACAAAGTTGATCAGCTGCCATTTTACTCTTTGCTTTTGACTATATCCTGTCCCACAAATGAAAGCATAATGTGTGAATTTTTCCCCAAACTTTAAAAACACTTGACCCAACACATCAAAAAGTGATTTCAGTCTTTCACATTCTAAAAAGCAATGAAAAACAGTTTCCCTTATACCACAAAACACACACTGATCACTAACTCGGATTAATAACAGAAATGAATGCATTAACTGCCACAGCACCGTGTAAAATTCTCCATTGTAAGTCTCCAGATTTCTTAATCAATGGTGGTTTATAAAACACTCTCCAAACCGGTTTTGCTTTTTCACCCATCCCCAATTTTTCCTTCCACACAGTATCAACTCTCCCATTTAAAACAACTCTATTAAAAACTTTAACACAACACTGATAAAAAACCTTCCCCTCCACTTCACCCAAATTCAAGTCTTGTAATTCGTGAAGGTCCAACAGAGGACCTGACATGCCCTTCAAGTCTGGAGTAATCCTGATATTTGGAACAGGGTCTTTTATTGCAGGAACCTCAGAACCTCCATCACAGTCCAAAAGCAGTGTGATTTCTCCATCTGTGAGCCTCTTCTTCCACATCTCTATTATTTTTCCTGCATGGCGAACCGACCTGTACCCCAGCAGATGGGCTACTGCTGCACCGTCACTTAAGTTAGGCCCAGCCACGCTGACAATTTGCCTGAGCTTCACAGTTCCAGAGGCACATAATGTCTGAGTGAGGCCTGGCACCTCATCGGCCAAGTCCAGACGAGCACCTTTGACAAGAGGCTCCTCCAAAAGCCAAAAAAGTGATTCAGAACTGCCATTTTTCTCAAAAGTGAAGAGTCCCCACGCTTTAAAAAGTCCACAATAAAAAGGAGATACACCATTCAGATTCAACTTCCTGTTATCCACAAAGAAGAGTCCTACATCAAGTCCAAGTCCCTCCACTCTTTGTAAAATGACTTTGGTCACATTCCTCCATACCAAGTCAACAGGTCCTGTTAGAAATCTCTGGATGAATTGTAAACGAAATGCTGCCATTCTGCTTGGTAAATGCACCAAACCTTGTCCACCTTCATCCTTAGGTAGAAACAAAACACCTTGTGGAATCCAGTGCAACTGGTCCCAAAAAAAATCCACAAAAATTCTTTGCAGCCGAGATACTAACCCTATGGGTGGATCTACACAAAACAACTTATGCCAGAGTGTAGAAGCTACCAAATTGTTCACTATCAACACTCTTCCCCTAAAGGATAATTGTGAATAAATCCACCTCCATTTAGCCAGTCTACCCACCATCTTCTCTACCATGCCATCCCAATTCTTTTGCTGCGTAACTGTATCCCCAAGAAAAACTCCCAAATACTTGAAACCTCCCCTTTTCCAGGTTAATTTATTAGGTAAAATTGGTAGACCCTGGTCCCATTTTCCTAAAATCAATGCCTCACTCTTTTCCCAATTTACTTTTGCCGCTGAGATGGCTCCAAAATCTTTTATAGTACCCTCCATGTAGTTAATATCTCGCTGTCCGTTAACCATGATTACAATATCATCAGCATATGCTGAGACCTGATGGTGTACATTACCATTTTGCAAAGAAAAACCTTCAATCTTTGAACGCAACTTATTTAAAAGAGGCTCAATAGCCAAGGAATACAACATTCCCGATATCGCACAGCCCTGTCTTATGCCCCTAAAAACCTTAAAAGGGGCACTCAAACCACCATTGATTTTCAAAACACTTTCAACATCCTGGTACATAACTTTGATCATATTAATAAAATCCAATCCAAAATTAAAAGCCTCTAAAGTTTTCCAGAGATATCTGTGCTCTACCCTGTCAAATGCCTTCTCCTGATCCATAGAAACAAGACCCAAATCAGCATTGGAAAGACAGCCAACATTTAAAATATCCCGAATAAGGCAAACGTTATCTAAAATAGATCTTTCTGGAACGCAATAGGTTTGATCAACATGGATGACTTCCCCCATCACCTTTTTCAACCTATTAGCCAAAGTTTTTGAAAATAGTTTCAGGTCAGAGCATAGCAAACTCACTGGTCTCCAGTTCTTTATTTCTTGTAGATTGCCTTTTTTAGGCAGCAAGGTAATCACTGCTCTTCTGCAGCTTAGAGGCAACAGCCCCTCAGTTAGGCTCTCATTGAGAACACCCAACAGGTCATTACCCAACACCGGCCAGAACTCCCTGTAAAACTCCACAGGGAGTCCATCTATACCAGGGGCTCTGCCCCCCTCCATCTCTTTCAGAGCCGTGAACATCTCCTGCTCACTAAGCGGCATCTTCAGACCTGCTTTTGAGCTCTCTGAAACACTGGGTAGACCTTCGTAGAATTGAGCAGACAAGCCATCATTCTCAGCATATTCACTGCTGTACAGTCCAGCATAGAACCGTACTGCTCTTCCTCTTATTTCAGAGGGTTCTGTTAGCTCCTGGCCATCTTCAGAGTACAAGCAGTGAATGCAACGGCTCTGACCATTCTTTCGCTCAAGACTGAAAAAGAACTTAGATGGGGCATCCATTTGTGAGAGATTTAAAAATCGAGATCGAACCAATGCTCCTTGTGCCCTGATTCCTAATAGATCTATGAGAATAGATTTTTTGGATTTAAGAGTTTCTAAATGTCTCTGATCTTTAGTAACGTCAGCCAAATCCTGTAATTCAACTATTTCAGTTTCTAACTTTTTCATAGATCGTGTTATGTCCCTGGTAACATTGAAAGTGTATTGTTTACAAAGCATCATTATTTTAACCTTACCAACATCCCACCACTGCCGCAAATTTTCAAACTCTTGTTTTCTCATCTTAAAATTATCCCAAAAAAAACAAAAAACATCCCTAAAATGTTTATCATTTAGCAAAGATATGTTGAAATGCCAATATGCACTTCTGGCCTTTACGTTTGCTATAAACACTTGACAAGTAACTAAAAAATGGTCTGAAAAACCTACTGGAGCAATTACACACTTTTTCATAATATTAAAATGGTGCTTATAACAATAGAATCTATCAATTCTGGCTAGGGATATAAGATTTCCTCTTGCGTGTGCCCAAGTGTATTGTCTGACATCATTATTAAGATTCCGCCATATATCACATAAACCATGAGTCTCAACCAGCTCACATATCGCACGAGCTGAAGCAGCATGTGGTTCTGCATGATTGCGATCCAATACATAATTTTCTGTGCAGTTAAAATCTCCCCCGAAAAACAAATAATCATCACAATCACAATTCTGCAAAATGTCATTAACACTGTTAAAAAAAATTACTCTTTCAGCCCCACTCGTTGGAGCATATATATTCAAAAAAACAAAATTAAATTTTTCAAATTTTGCCTTTAAAAGCATTAGTCTTCCTGGTATTACTTGCTTTAATTCATATGAGACAGGCAGGAATTGTTTTGCAAAAAGAACAGCCACCCCTCCTCGGACCGAACTCATATGAGTAAACACAACTTCCCCTTCCCACTCTTTTTTCCAATCGGTTTCATTTAGACTGTCACTATGAGTTTCTTGGACAAATGTAACATCCAAGTTTTTCTGTCTAATTAACTCAAAAAATAATGCCCTCTTCTTTATATCCCTTGCACCATTCAGATTCAGAGTGCCCATCCTTATCGCACTCATTAGAATATATATTATAAAAAGATATGATGCAACAATTATCTTAAAAAAGTTAAAGATCTTATGTGGTTTCAAAACCATCCTCATTTTTTTGTTTCAGTTTCAATTTAGAAACAAACTTCTTCAACCTAAACACTTCCTGAGTAGTGAAATTATCCTCACTGTCACCCCTCATCATTTTTGCAACTGAGTCTATGAACATTTTCCGATCAGGAAAATATTCCTCCACCTGGACATTTTTCATATTCTTTGTTTTTATTAGGAATAATCTTATTTTTCCAAATGTGTAACCACCTTTGCATTCTAGTCTACTCCTGCTAACTGTTGCCTCACCCTCAGAGTCCTCGACCGTGCTGCATTCAGTGTCATCATTTTTATTTCCTGAGTCTACTGTCACCTGACTCGCTCCATTTGGGCTTTTCTTTGCTCTTTTTCTTTTAGTACGGGGAGTTTTAAAAAAAGCCTCCTCCCTCACCATCCCAGTATCCAAACTGTCTTCAGCCTCAATATCTTCTGCCACAGCAGATACATCCTCCTGAGACACAACAGTTTCATTTTCCACATTACTTTCCGTCATCATTGTACCGCCATTGTGCTCCCCTACACTCTCCGAAGCATCCTCATTCTCAACACTTCTCCCACCTTCCACATGCAGAACTTCCCTAACAGAGGCAGCACTAGTTCCAGCTTCAGCACTCCCACCCATTCTTTCATTATCCATCATTTCTTCATCATTAACATTCTCAGTACAAGTATTCCTAATGTGGCCCTCTTTTCCACATCGAAAACATTTCAAAATATCAGAGGTGGCAAAAACCACATAATCATATCCATCAAATCTAAATTTGAATACCACATTCAATTCTTCTGCATCATTCTTTAAAACCATATACACCTGACGTCTAAAACAAACAACATGCTTTAGTAACGGTGATTTACAGCCAAGCGGGATCTTTTTCATTTGGGACACTACTTTACCATGCCTTGAGAGCTCAGCAAGCAAAAGTTAATCTTTAATGAACGGGGGAACGTTGGACAAGATAACTTTTTTTGCCGGTTGAAGCAGCGGCATAACAGAAACGAGAGTGTCTTGTATAACGACGCCATTCTGAACAACTCTGTTTACCTTTTCGGTAGTGTCTAGAAAAACAACAACAGCACTGTTCATTCGCGACGCAGATAATATACCGTCAAAACCAACTACTTCACCCACAGCCAAAGCACATTGTTCCACCGAAACATTAAACACAGGCGCGAGCTTTATACCGTGTCTACGCGACAACCGGTCTAAACCCACGCGCTCTGAAGATGCCATTGCCATCCAGCAAACGCTGGATAACAGCGACCCTCCCTTCACCCCCCAAAAAAACTTTTACCTATTCTACACAATCTCACACTTAAAAACTTTCAAACAAAACAGTATGAAAGAGAAAAGCGCAGAAACAACACACTCACCACGCACTCACCACGCACTCAGCTCAACAATCGTCCGCACATGCGCACAGAGAGAGAGAGAGAGAGAGAGAGAGAGAGAGAGACAGACAGACAGACAGACAGACAGACAGACTAGAGCTCAGCTAGCAAAGCTGAGTATTAAATGATTCTTCCATCATGAATCATTTGCAAACTTTTGTAAACCTCCCAAAATTCTATACATTGTTAAAACATTATTTTAGCAAAAGTGTTTTGTAACAATACTGTGTGCGTGGAAAAAGACCCCACTTCCCACCTCATACATTTATGATAAAAAAAAAAAAAAAAAAAAAGATTTATTTTCACAACAAAAGCTGTTGCTACATAGATGGTTTTATAATTTATTTTTTTGTTGTTTTTTCCCCAATCCAACACTATTGAAGTAGTGACAAGCAAAAAACCAAACAAAACAAAAAATAGTTTGTGCTTTCTAAGCTAGCTTGCTATTGTTATCGTCTATGGTACTGCACAAATGATTCATTCAACCAGTTGGCTGAAAAACACTGAGTGCTCTTTATTTCTTAACGGGCATCCTTGTCCTTCCCTCGCATCTCAGCTCCACCCCTTAGGATGCGAGTGAAGGATGTAGGCTACCTGTGTATCCTCACTCAGGCCTCTCAGGAAGCTTCCTCAGTCTTTGTCCTTTGCCTCCTCCCAGTGCAATTAGAGTATCGAGATGTTCTTCACAATCTGTTTCCAGGTCACAGGATGGAGGACAGAGAAGCAAGAAAACGAGGAAGCATACTTTTTTTCAGAATTGAGAAGCACCCACTGACTCATTCACAAATGAAACAAGGAACTTGCTTTATAAATAAATGATTGAATTATTCATTTGACTCATTTGTCAAAAATGCTGATTCATTATGAATAATTGATTAACTCATTTGAATCACTGAATCAATCATGTTTTTAGTGTTGCCACAGCTCTGCTGTGACTTTGTTGTAACTATTTTCATTGATGGAGCAAAACCAGACAATATTATCAGTCAATTTTTTGGCTAAAATGTACGCTACTCAACATAACATTTTTGCTCATTGATCTATTGTATAAAATCGATATCTTCTAAGTGTACGGACTCCTTGTGACTTTAATAACTTCTCAGAAACAGCCCAAAATGTTGTTTCTAGTTCTAACGTGACATTTTCAAATGAATAATGCAGCTTGGGAACATTTACTGAACCAGCAGCAGCAGATCCTGACACTTTTGTGCTGCTATTGAGGTGGGATGAAGGTAAGGTTAGGGACAGGTCTGGTGGTACGGGTAGGTTTAAGTGTGGGTTAAGGTTTAAGGGAAAACCCAACGCTGTAATTGCAGTTGTAATTGTAGAATTTAAATACAGCTGTAATTACATGTAGTTGTATAAATATATAAAAACATGTACACAACAAGTGCATTGTATCAAATTATTAATTTAAATATCAGTGCATACTAGTTAATATAAAGTGGGGCCCCAGTTTGTATATTTCAACAAGTTGCTTCAAATAAGGTCAAAATATTGAGTTGTTTTAGTCTGTATAGAGCTCTAAAAACACAAACCACTATGAGACCTGAAGAGAAAGAATAAAATGAAAATTGATTGATCTATAGATATATACAAAACATATGTAATGCAGAGATTAATGTGCTATATCATATTTCAATATTTCATAAAATACCCTAATTTCTGTAGATCTCATACCCACTCTCTCACACACACACACACACACACACACACACACACACACACACACACACACACACACACACACACACACACACACACACACACACACACACACACACACACAGGTGCCTGTGAAACCAACCCGTAAAGGGTTCCACTCCCAGTGAGAGGTCAACAGGCAGTCTCATATGTCACATCCTCCGCTAGCTGCACAAATAAAGGAGAAGCACAGCGAGGACAAGCAACCTCTAGAGGACTTCCTGCAGTATCCTGTCAACACCTGCTTTTGCCTAATTATTTTAAAAAGCAACTTGCACCCAGCAAGGGTTGAATCAAGGACACGGTTCAAATAAAGCATTTTTTATTTTATTTTTTAAAAAAAGGAGCCAAAGTAAATTATGATTCTGCTGTTTGCAGTCATGCATTAGCCAGTGGATTTGCTCTGAGCACATCATTTAATTTGCGCACTGTGCATGGTGTGCAGATAAGAACAGGTTATGTAACATTCTGACTTATGATTTTGAGTTAGACATGGTCTTAAAGCTTGTGTCACCAGACATGCAGAGATATTCAGGAATTCAAACTGCATTCCAAGTTTTAATTTCTGCATTCAATATATGTAGATTAATATTACGCCTCATGGTGCTCCCAAGCCAATCACATGTGTATCAATAGTACGAGTGTGCAATTTCCATTGAGGTTAATTCTCATTATACGCAGCAGATTTGAAATTCCGCAAGAACCAATGATGTCCATTCTTCTGTTACGCAGCACGTTTAAAATTCAGCAAGAACCAGTGAGGTTCATTATGTTACGCAGCTTCCACAAGAACCAATGAGGTTCATTCTCATTATGTGTAGCACGTTTCAAGCTTCAGCAAGACCCAGTATGGTTCATTTTCATGTTACGCAGCACATTTGAACTTCAACAAGAACCAATGAGGTTCATTCTCGTGGTGAAAAAAAAATCACAGTCACAGAGTTCACAGAAACTAAAGTCTAAGAATGGCATGAGCATGACTAATTGATGACCAAATCTAAATTTGTAAGTGTACTATCACTTTACGGCTCAGTTTTTTTATGTTTTGTTCACAGATTCTGCTGCATGGGAGACAGGTAATGTCTACTACTACACCTTTAATTTTCTTTTAATCTCATCTCATAATATCCACCACTGGGAAAGAATAGCATCTGCTTTGTCTGTGTATACTGTTCATTTTTGCTGATCAGTAATGCAGTGCATCATGGGAAATGAATTTATGAGTTTTTTGTGGCTTTTAGTTTGTCTCTTGCGATAGATCAAATTGGAATCTTATGTTATGTGCACCAGCTCCAGGGAAGCTTCAGCAATGATTATTGTGTCTTCCTTTTCTTCTCTCCTGCACTTTGTTTTTTCATTAATTTTTGATTGTACACATAGCAACAGGCTAATATGATTGCAATACAAATATGATGCACCACCTTGGGAGTCAACAATCTCATTGCAACATTTGCAATTAGGAGATAAATATCTTGGTCATGATCAGGGGTTAAATTAGTTTGAAATTATTTTCTGGCACCTTGGAAAAAATGGCAGTCTGTTTCTCAATCATATCTATCCATGTATCAGCTGAGTTATTTCACAGACACTAAAACAACTTATCAATGTTTCCAGCAGTTTGACCCATTGAGAGATACGTTACTATGGTACTTATCAGAAGTAAGTGCGATGGTCGTCCCACCTTACTACCATCTGACTCGCACAGGCTTTGAATGTGCTGGGACATGTTTTGCAGTGTCTATTAATTATCGCGGCAACATTTCAGTCTTTACTTCCAAATCCATATCGGAATATAACCCTCCTAAAACATTGATAAGCACATCTAATTTTTACAACAGTAATTTAATCCGTTGTTTTCGACTTCATTCGCTAAGCGCAACTCTAACAAACGTTAGCTGTTTGTGTAAGGTCCGCCATAGTACACATGCAAGAGCTGAACTTACAACCTGTCGAATTCAAAAGCTGTGCGAGTTAGATGGCAGTACTATAAGGACCACCGGAACTCATCTCTCAATGGGTCAAACTGCTGGCAACATTCATAAATTGTTTAGTGTCTGTGAAAGAACTATGCGGCCGTCATATACAACTCTCCTCCTGGTCTGGCGATTCTGCGTGCGTGAGCTTCATAGACTGTGGTGAGCTCTCAACCAATGATGTGCTGAAGCTACACACGGACCGCCCTCCTCATTTCCATGTTGCGCACGGAAAAAGAAATGAATCAATCGATCAATAAATGTAAAATAAAATACATGTGGGAAAAATAAATGTAAAAAATAAATGAACGCCATAAAAGTAAATGTAAAATTAAATATAAAAATAAAAGTTAAAATTAATTAAAAAGTTATACAAATAAATAAAATATAATAAATATATATAAAAATATATATTTTTATAAAAGCAGAAAATAATAAATTAAGGGAAAGATAATACGAAAATTTTATTTGATTAAAAATGAATTATATTTATTTTATCAAGTCGTTTATTCTGTTATTTATGTTCCTATTATCACATTTATTTATCTAGTTATGTGTTTTTAAATTTACATATGTGTATATTTATTTTGTATTCATTTATTTACTTATTCATTCATTCATTTATTTATTTTTAATTTGTGCAGGGTTGGTCCTCCATACTGTTTTTGCCTTATTTCGAAGGGTCGTGAATATTAATGCAGAGTTCTGCTCTGATTGGCTTTTTCACTGCACGATCTGTCATGATCAGTAACTGAACTGGGTAGCGTGTAAATATGTCGTTTACAGTAACATTACAGTTTGACAGTACGGTATTGATTTAAAAGTCGATTTATTTAGCCAAACAAAGTAATGTGGAAGCCACTCAAAATAGTCAGTGTCATGTTTACTACTCACCCACTGCAAAATAATCATACTTCAGTTCTCAAAAATTTGAAATGTATTTATCAAATTGACAGAAGCCTTGTCAAATGACTATCGTTTCAACTTAGATGGTGGAGAAGGTGACGTTAGCTACAAGGCTCGAGTGAGCGATCTGTAAGGAACTAAACAGTAGCAGTAAACATAGCTTTTGAGTTATGTGTTAATGATTAAATATAGGCTAATTTAGATTGTAATCTGTCAAAAGGAATCGACATACATATCTACTGTTGTATTCTATGACAACACTGGCAGGAAATAATAATAACATTTTTCTTTAGACAAACTGTTATGTGTGCTACTTGGAGTTTCCAATACTAGCATCTTGCGTTGGATAGACAACACAAGGGATATTCTCGTAATGTTGTCTTACTAAGAAACTTTCAATTTAATCAGAAATGGGTTCATCAGTCAAGAAGTGGATAAAATCACTTATTGTTTGGTTGGAATCGGCCGTTTCTTCAGTATCAGACGGATTCCAGCGATCGCGTCACAGGTGGCGTTATGTTGAAAATAGCCTGTTTTTACGTGTGTGTTTTTCACAAACAGGATTTATATATGAAGGAGGAGGCAATGGTGTTTAAGGCTCACTGTATGTGATGTCCATGTACTGAACTCTTGTTATTTAATTAAGGCAAGGTTAATTTAATTTTTCATTTAACTTTAACTTAAATGTTCAATTTCAAATAACTAAACATTTTAAGACAACCAGGTAACTTATTATTATGATTATGATTAAATCAAATATACTTATTTTGTGTTATTAATGTTTCGGACTTCTTAGTGAATTGTTCACCTCTGACTATTCTTACATTGAAATAGGTTGTTAAAGGGTTACTGAATCATTGGTTCCTTTACCAATTACATTTAAGGGATTTATTTAATATCAGGTCATGATAGCTATTCTTTAAGTATTCTACTCAACACTGGTTCTTTACAAAATACTGAATTGATTCAGAAGACTTGGAATGTAATCCAGCAGTAATGGACTACTTTTATGGAGTGTTGTTGAATGTTAGATGAAAGGATGACCCCGGACGCCTCTGCAGATGTCTGGACTAAGCTCTTGATATCCACTGAGCCTCGAAGCGCCCTTAGACATCAAAGTTGTTTAGATTTGAGAAAAAAAAAACATATTTTCTTATTAATATTAATGTGTTAAGCTTTTGTATGTCTGAAAAATTCAATATTTTGTTCCTTTTTTTGTCAGCGTGTAATTAAGGCGACTAAACCGCTAATGAGTCTCGCTCATGCCAGTCATCTCTTGTGACAACTGCAGTATCCATGGCGACTGTGCCATCAGACATTAAGAACTGCTGAAAAATAATGGCATATTTATAAAAGGGAGTGCTGATAATGATGATGGATGTGGAGATCAAGAAGGACTTTGATGAGCTGAGGCTGAACCGCCAAATTACAAAAGTTGATGCATGGTTACATTTATCACAACAGAGGGAACGGCTATCTCCTGTTTCCCATGCACACCGAAGATGTTTTGTCACATCTGATATCGGAAGCTAATATGAAAATGTCACGTGGGCGTTAGGGACGCGAGCCCGATAGATGGATGAGGAAATATGCAAATCAAAGCACTTCACTCTGTCACATGCATTATTGACATAAGTAGAGCCATTGGGGTGTGATTCAAAGCTGACAAACATGATTGATGCTCACTTGGGTTCCTCTGACATATCAAGATTTAAATTTGCATGAACATCGTTTACATAAGAGGACCGCAGCGCAGTGAGTTGTCAATACTGTCAGTGGTCCATATGTCAATATTTTTCTTTGTTTTTGAGCATTTTCTCTCACCCACAGAGTTCAAATGTTTGGCCCTTTAACAACTTTGGATGGATCTACAACAATCCAAAATAAAATGGATATTATGCTAACGCTTAACCCGTAAAAAGAAAATATCTGGTCTTCAATGACCCGGGACGTCATTCACTACCCTCTTCATATCAACCTTCTTAGTGTTTCTCAATCAATTCATTATAAACAGTATAACAAGAAAACAATAATAAAAGAATGCCTGGTTGTTGTTGTTTTTTTTTGTTTTTTTGTGTAAAATTTTATAAGGTCGCTAGTACACAACAATTGAAGCGTTGATGACTTTGATGAAGTGCACAAGTCTGAGTTTCACTCACAGTTTCACTCACAGTTATAGCAGACAGAAAACAAATGAATATGAAGACTCATTAGCAATACTTGAAATGTCTCAGTGATTTACTGCAGAGCAAGAACTGTTAGATATAAATATGGGTCACTAAAGACCCGGATTGGCAAAAAAAAAAAAAAAAGTATGTAATATATGTTTCTTGAGCAGAAAATTATCATATTACAATTTTCAGGATTCTTTGATGAATAGAAAGTTCAAAAGAACAGCATTTGTTTGAAATATAAATCAATTTTTAATTGTGTCATTGTTAATGTCTTTACTGTCATCAGTTAAATGCATACTTACTGTAAGTGCATATCATTTTTTTTTATTTTAGTAAAACATTTATTTTAGAATGGCATGGAAATGGTATTCCCTGGTGGCTGATGCCTCTCTTCAGCAGGATAATGCACCCTGACACATAGCAAAAATGGTTCAGGAAAGGTTTGAGGAGCACAACAACGAGTTTGATGTTTTTTATACACCTCCATATTCCCCAGATCTAAATCCAAACGAGCATCTGTGGGATGTGTTGAAAAAACAAGTCAGATCCATGGAGTCCCCAACTCGCAACTCACAGGACTTAAATGATCTGCTGCTAACATCATGGTGTCAGATACCACAGCACACCTTCAGGGGTGTAGTGGAGTCCATGCCTCAAAGGGTCAGGAAGGTTTTGGCAGCAAAAGGGGGACAAACACAATATTAGGAAGGTGCTCATATGCTAAGCCTAACTAGTATATGTTTAACAATCCATTTAATATGATTACGAAACTCGACTGAACAATTTTGCAGTTGATATCATGAAAATGAATGTCTTGTTTTATAAGGACTACAATGATAATCCGCTTTATCAAGCATGCAAACTCACATTATTGTCATAGTTTTAGTCCTTTTTTAGCGATTAGTTAGCAATGTGCATTTTTATAAAAAGCAACAGCTTCAAAATTGACATCATGAATATATTTTTATGTTGTAGAACGAAACAAAAAAGGTTCATCAAGTAAACAGATGTTATTTGACTCAGAACTCAAACAAACAGCAAAGGAAAATCCCGAAAGGATCCTATGGACTGAAAATGCTAATTCTATTCCTGATTGTAGGACTGAAAACTGAATTGCTTGCTCTCTCTCTAAAGAACATTTTAAAGAGATTTGTGCCACTGTTGTATCCTGACAAGCCAGACCCACATCAAGATGTTTGATCTGGAAACTCACCATAGACAGGGCTCAATCCGAGGGGCGGGATAAACGGTTGTCTTTCAAACTCCCTCTGCACGCGATAGGATAGTGCTACAACCAACCAGAGCAACGAAAGTGAAGCAGAGCTCGCTGACAGATTAAACATTCGCCGTATCCGGTCGGCTAAACTCCGAACACATCTTCCCTTTTTAAGTATGACTTCAGTGCCGTTCTTTGTTCTTTTCTCAGAGAAAAGCTGATTCGATAGACCGCCGCCGTTCGCCAGTTTCTGTGTTTACTAGGAGCACGCAAATGCAACTCGGCCATCGTCATTATGGCCCCGCCCGCCAACCCTATACACAATGTGATTGGCCCGGCAAGATTGTGAGGAATACAGCTCAGAAGGGTATTGAGAGTTCCTAGACGACACTTGCGGGCAGATTAAATTTGCTGCCGCTAGGTTGCGTCTAGACTTCTAGGCTATCACTGTTGCGTTCTTAAAATAAATGGTACCAGGAAAGTAGATTTATCTATTCTTTTAATTATCTTAAAATTATTTTTTCCCTTTCCACACACTTCTATAAGATATCCTTGTCTGTTAAACTGATCAATACGCCTTTCATACAAACTTTTTGTCAAAAAAATTCTTGTTTTACATTGTCGGTGAAAAGAGGTCATTTATATGCATGAAAAAACACAACTGTCGCACGAATTATGAGATTCTCATAACAGCCAGAAGGGAAGATCTCTGTCAATAATGTGCTGCTTGTAAGTGTCTTATCAAAGGATGTGGGGATGGCAGAAATCCCTCAGATCCACACTTGTCAATGGCACTTTTTATTGAGAGTAAACAAATCTACTCCATAGGACAGGCAGGCTGACAGGAAAACACGGCCTACTTCATAAACAGAGGAAGTCGAGAGGAGAGCTGAAGAAGATTAGGATTTTAAATGTTCTGTAGAGGGCGAGTAAATGAACGGGATGGGGGAGGCTGCGGTGCCTGTCTGCATATCCTTTCCTGTTCCACTTCCTCTGGGAAAAAGTGCTGCCAACACACTGCGCAACTTTTTCAAATGAAATTAAAGTGCCTAGACAAATTGATCCTTATAAGTGTCAAGTGATTTTTTTCTACTTGATATTTCCATTGTGAAATCAAGACACTGTGTATTCAAATGAAATGTTTCTTTCAATTGAGTGATGTTTTTTCCAATCAAGGCTACAAATATTTAACCCCTTGGCAGTTAAATTTGAATCAATATTCAGAGGTGTGTTGCGAGTGTGACTGGTTTTCATTCTCTGTCAGCATACATGCTACTAAACTTTCCTCTGAAAAAGCTAGTGGTGTCATGGTGTTAAAAACTCATAACCTACCAAAATCATCAATGTAATAACATTGTTGCCTGCAGTAACATTTTAAGTGTACTCTGTTGTTTCTCTTTATCACACAGAATGATTTTTCATTTTCACCTTTGTCTGAGTTCTTGTTCCTTGCTGATTGCATGGTTTCTAATTAAGTTACACAACTGTTCACTTTTCTGTTAATTGTCTTTTCTTATGTATTTAACCCATTGGTTTTCCTCAGCTTCGTGTTCTATGTTAATGATAAGTGCATTATGATTCCTGTTTTTTAAAAGGATTTGACTGTTCATTCTGCGTCTAGCATCTCTCTCTTGGTGGACACATTCCATTCCAATGTCTGTTGAATTCCAACACAGGCACACCTGATTCTACTGAATAAGGTGCTATTTAGGTGATCACCTGAACCAAATCTTATTTAATGAGGAAAAGTATTTAAAAAAAAAAAAAAAACAGCAGGACTAGTTGGATTGCAAAAACAGAGCTAGTAGTACTTCAAAAGAAATTGGAATCAAAAAATAACTATTGGGCTTGCCAAAAAAGGAACGTTGAGAGTTGAGTGAGGAAAAGAAGGGTTCAGTTCTGTCTTTACTGGCAGAAGGATACAGTGAGCGCCCGGTTGCTTCTATCCTTAAAACTTCAAAGACGGCGGTTCATAAGAACAAGGTCAAGCAGTAGACATTGTGGACAACAAAGCTACAGAACAGCAGAGGGTGACAACGACTCTCCACTGACCGGAATGACCACCAACTCATTTGAATGTCTCTCAACAACCGTAGGATGACATCAGGTGACAAAGAAATAGAATGGCAAAAGGCAGCTGGGGTGAAGTGCAGAGCGAGGACGATTAGAAACAGGTTCCTGGGGCAGGGCTGAAGTCGTGCAAAGCTAGAAAAAAGCCCTTCATCAATGAGAAGCAAAGGTTGAGGTTTGCAATAGACCATAAGGACTGGACTGTAGAGAACTGGAGTAAGGTCATCTTCTCTGATGAGACCAATTTTCAGCTTTGTCCAACACCTGGTTGTCTGATGGTTAGATGGTGGCCTGGAGAGACCTACAAGCCACAGTGTCTCGCACCTATTGTGAAATTTGGTGGAGGATCTGTGATGATCTGGGGGTGCTTCAGCAAGGCTGGAATCGGGCCGATTTGTCTTTGTGAAGGACGCATGAATCAAACCACGTACAAGGTTGTCCTGGAAGAAAACTTGCTTCCTTCTGCTCTGTCAATGTTCCCCATATCTGAGGACTGTTTTTTTTTTTTTCCAGCAGGACAATGCTCCATGCCACACAGGTCAATTAAGGTGTGGATGGAGGACCACCAGATCAAGACCCTCTCATGGCCAACCCAATCTCCAGACCTGAACCCCACTGGAAACTTCTGGAATGTGATCAAGAGGAAGATGGATGGTCACAAGCCATCAAACAAATCAGAGCTGGGAGAATTTACCAGGAGTGGCATAAAGTCACCTAACATCAATGTGAAAGACTGGTGGAGAGCATGTCAAGACACATGAAAGCTGTGATTCAAAATCAGGGTTATTTCACCAAATATTGATTTCTGAACTCTTCCTAAGATAAGCTTAAAGGGGTCATATAAGGGGACACATAACACCATTTTTAAACAAGTTAAAATCACTGTAAAAAAATATTTAGAAAAAAAGTTACCTAGTTGCCTTAACATTTTTAGTTCATTGAAATTAAAATTTTGAGTTAATACAATCAACATTTTTTGAGATTCGACAACCTTTATTAAAATATTATTAAAAGACTTTGTAAGCATATTGGGTAATTGTGGGTGTTTTATTTCTGATGACAGTGAAACATGCCAAATAGTGCTATTTTCATGATTTATCAAATTTTTTATGTGGTTCAGATACAAACATATTTTGAGTTTCTATTTATTAAACAAATTTTATTCATTGTATCAACTCAAATTTTTCATTTCAATAAACTCAACATTTTAAGGCAACCAAGTTACTTATATTTTTAAGTTAAAGTAACAAAAAAACAAAAAACAAAACAAAAATTACAGTCTAGTGTCTGAATGAAAACTTTGTAATATAGTTTCATTCAAAAATTCTCATTAGTTTTGTAAGAAAACACTCATTTTACCTGGTCAAAAACAGCTCTGTTTTCACCAAGCCATTTCAGTGCATACCACTTTAAATGAAGAATGACCCCACCCCTCTGTTATTTGGGGTGGCACGGAGTCGTTGCCCGTGACAACAGAAGCGAAAGAACTGCTACACGAGTCTCTGAGAGGACAGATCATAGACAGTAAAAAAGAGCAACTCTATCAATTTTAACGGGAGTTGGACCGGGATAAGATGACAGCTCCAACGAAATTCGACATTTAAGGCTAAACAGGACGTTTCTGAATGGTTGGTTAACGTAATGCCACTTTAATCTGTCTTTATGTACTGGCAGGGTAATGTTAGCGCGAATGCTATGGTTTACTGATGTTAACATTAGTTCATTAACAGATTGATGTTACACCTAATGTCTATACAAACTTTTTTTCTGTAAATGTCGGTTTGTCAGTGATGCATAACATTATTTATGCATTGTAATAACTGATACAACACAATGTATTTTTAGACAGCAACAGACACCCCATCTACATAATTAAGCGTAGTGTTAACTTACCACATCCACGTTAACTTTAAAACCAGCGTACACAGTTTGTAATAACACAATAACCATAACGTGTTGTTCATTATAAACGTGGGATTATGAATTATATTGAGGACATCATACATAGAAAGCATTCCGTAATTTAACGTTACCCTGTAAACTTTAGCTGCAGTTCATCTTGAAGCATTTCAACTTCTTGTGGAGGGGCAGCTGAATTTAATGTTCGGATTAAGGAACATCAGAAGGACTGCTGTGTTCATTATTACACCCAAGAACAGAACACTACAATCACCCAGCGTCTCTACTTACACAATAGTGGACTGTAACGTAACGACCATAGGCATCGCACAGGGCGGGTCTGAGATGAAACGCTGCTTGTCAATCAACAGTCATGGGAGGGGTGTCCGATCGTGTGACGTCACACATCGAACGGCTCGATTTGAGACAGGGGAAAACATTCAAGAAAAAAACACTTGATGGATTTTTATCTTTATAGGATGGTTGTGTACAGCCACTGCCAACACACATTTCCATACAATCAGCTTGTAAAAGTGCATGTGCCATTATATGACCCCTTTAAAATGAATATTAACTTATTTTCTTTCTATTTTTTGAGGTCTGACAACACTGCATCTTTTTGTTATTTTGCTTTCGGCAAATAAATGCTCTAAATTACAACATTTTTATTTGGAATTTGGGAGAAATGTTGTCAGTAGTTTATAGAAAAAAACAAATAAGAGAAAGAGCAGAAGAAGAAGAGACGATCTATGCAATGACCCCAAAACAAGATGGCACTTCAGATGACATGCAAGACCTTGCTGCGCTGAGGTTCGATTAATTTCCATGACATGTTCCACAAGCTTTAAGAATAGGAATCCTAGGACAGAAAGCAGCATCCTATTTGTTTTCTTTATTTACAAAATCACAATGTTTTAACTGTGAGTGTAGTGTACTCAAATATATACACTCTTTACAGTTTCAAATTATGTATATGACCATATTTCAGCTGTTATAAAGATACATAGTAATTTGGCACTGAATAAAATAAATTAACCCTAAATATGATCCCTGATAGACCAAAGGCCATTATTTTTATTTTTTTTATTATTTTATTTTTTTTGACATGCAGTCATGGTAATGCATTGGCACCGTTATGGTTGTACAATGCTACTCATTTAAATATTAAATACCATGGTGTGCTAATTAGAAATGCTATGATGTTGACATTTTAAATATATCCTGCATATAGTAAGTTTTGTACATAAAATAATAATAATAATAATTAATATTAAATATACATTTATTACTTTATTAAATATACATTATTATTTTAAATTAAATACTTAATTATATTTAATTATATGGTTTTTATTTATTTATTAGTAAGTATTTGTTTGTTTGCATGAGCTACTGGATGACCCTTGAAAGGCCTCAGGGCAACATCCTGGCGAGAGACATGTGTCCAGACGCCACCATATGTATCTCACCATGTCCACCACTCAAAGGGCATAAATCCACCTGCTCCACTGCTGTTATGGGTTTGTCTCTCACACACACACACACACGCAAATGCCTCAGGGATCTGATTACTGCCCTTCTACATGAAGACCCTTCATCAATGTCCAGTATTTGACCGCCGGGTCACTCGCGCAGCCACTAGCCCACCTTTACTCTAACACACACACACACACACACACACACACACACACACACACACACACACACACACACACACACACACACACACACACACACACACACACACACACACACACACACACACACACACACACACACACACACACACACACACCTTGCCTGCAGCAACACTCAGGTCATAGCACCTTCTCTCCAGCTTTTTCCTCATTTTCAAACTTTCCTGACCTGCATTGACATTTTGAGGTGTCACCATTGGACCGGAATGGGGCTCGTGGGCTGTAGTCTTATTATAGGTCTTTGGTCTTTTCCGGTAAGTGTAATTTGTGATTTTGGTTCAGTTCAAAGAGCTTTCCTTCTCCTGTCCAATCGATGAAGCTCATGAGTTGTTGTTTTTTTGTGTGAGGGTTAACATTGTTGCTGTGCAGCTCTGCTCATTTATAAAGCCTGGCTGTTCCCTGTTGTACAGTATTCTGATTGAGAGGAACTCTAATGTCCCCATCATTACTTCCCCATTTCGACCTCCCCTATGGGCAATTTAATGGAAATAATTTTAGGTGGGCAGTCATTTTTCTTTCATCTCAATTTGCCCACGCACATCTGAAGAAAGCAAGAGCTAAACAGAGTCTTTTTTCAAACAAAGAGGAGGTGTGACGATGCCAGCATGTCAGCTTACACAACGGACTATGGTAAAAGCTGTAGTCTTTACTCAGTAGTTATTTAGTCTGATTATTTGAACCTACGTGACTCACAGTTAACTTATTACAGAGACAATCCCTTCGGAGTATCCCGAGGTTAAATGTTTCGCTCAAGGGCTCAACGGTGATTGCTCATGGATCTCTGCTTCTGGGGTTTGTTCTTACAAATTTGTATTTATAAGCCAAGACTTTTACCCTTATGGGCCACATCATTAATACTGATGCTCATTGGGAATGTGTTTATTCTCAAGGTCAGCCTTCTTGCTACTTTTATATGATTTTGTGTGTGTTACATTCTCTTTTTGCTAAATTAGGAGATTCCCCACTGAGTGCACCGCCTGCTGCTTTGAATATGGTTCAAGTTGATGCCCTATTACTTATTTAAAGCAAATCTCAGAGAGTAAAACTATTAGATACATACTACTGTTCAGAGGTTTGGATCATTAAGATTTCTAAT
Source organism: Pseudorasbora parva (assembly GCF_024679245.1). Lineage (NCBI taxonomy): Eukaryota > Metazoa > Chordata > Actinopteri > Cypriniformes > Gobionidae > Pseudorasbora > Pseudorasbora parva. Next base: position 52,703,451 of record NC_090175.1, read on the forward strand.
GTCTCTTATGATTAACAAGGCTGCATTTATTTGATCAATAAGACAGTAAAAACTGTGAAATATTATTGCAATTTAACAAATTTAAAATGCATTATATTCGTGTGATGCAGAAGCTGAATTTTCAGCATCATTACTCCAGTCTTCAGTGTCACATGACCCTTGAGATATCATTATAATATGATGATTTGCTGCTCAAGAAACATTTCCGATTTATCTTATTACAAAAAAATCTTTTGTTTTAATACATGACCATGTTTAATATATATATATATGTATATGTAAAAGTTACAATTAAATTATTAAAAAAATAATATTAAACCAATATTATAATTTTATTAAAAAATGGTGCATTCATTTAATTAAAAGTGACAATAAACACTTGTATAATGTTTTACATTTCCATTTTCAAATAAATGACACTATTTTAGACTTAATTTTCTTTGACGGATATATATAGATAGATATCATCATCTTTCTTTAATTTTTGTTTTTTAATTACATTTTTATATTGTATCATTTGTGAATACATGATCGTGTTTAATGTATTATTGTTTGCTTTATTCAATTCTTACTGTTTATCAAATATAACACATTAATCTTTTACTCCGTTGAAAAGAAAAGGCAACTTAAAGGTAAATCCTCCTGTATCCGAGTTTCAAGCCCTATGCACTCTTTTAATGGAAAGTTCCACATGATGCATCTGACTCTTTTGGGAGCTGGAGATAAATTAGCTTAAAACACATGCTCTCAGAGCTGCCAATTTTTTTTTTTGTATTATTTTTTTTTTTTAGTAAAATATGACTATACGTATTTAAGAGAAGCTTAAAAGCAAATGAGCAGATCCATCCTTCTCATGACAATCATTAGCAAGCTGATTAGATTAACAAGAGCCACGAGGACCGGGTTTTAAGCTCTCTATAGTTCAGAGTTGGCTGGAACATACCGTAAAAACAGCCAAGTAATGTATGATATGTGGCTGGAATTATTTCACCTAAAGAAATTTTAAAGTTTTAGAAAAAGTAAAGGAAAAGTGTTAGCTCAGTAAATGTCATGCTAATCCTTATATGTCATGCAGATGGCTGCTTATCAGTCCCTATACGCTACAGTATGCTGAATGGACATATTCCAGTACAGACTTCAATTAATTAGCTGTAAATATTATCTCTGTAATATTGTTAATTATTATCTGTTGACATACAGATGTAAGTTATTTATGCAATATGCAATGTTGATGCAATTTACTAAATATTACTAACATAATCCACATTCGTTTTTAATGTTGCTAAATTCCCCCTTTCCTGCATAATAGCCAACATATTAAATCATTTATGATTTAACAGAGATCTCATAATTACAATTATGAGACTAATTATCACAATTTTAATATGTGTAACAGTAGGGAGCCTAAAATCACATTCATTGAAAATCCTTAGATCATTTCATTTTTAACATGGGCTGTGAACGAAACCTCTTTACACTTAAATATGGAACTATTTAAGGGGACAGACATTTGTAGTGGTGTACGAAACAGTGAACACTATCAAGTGCACTCGTTCAATCCCATAATGGACCTCAACCTACAACCAATGTACGTTCACCACATTGGTTTGTAGCCCAAACATTTTTACCATTTAGTACACTTTAATATCCTTATTGTTTTTTTTCCCTTGTACCTAACAAATCGGAAGTATTTACTTTTGTGTTAAAAAATATAAATAAATAATAATGATAAAACATAATAATAACATCCTGTGTTGTAGGGCACATCGGATGTATTCTAAGCGGCCTTAAATATCCCACAATCCTTTGCGCACATTGTAATTCATGAAAATAAACTGATGAAAAATGATTTGGTACTGAGCTTGTATGAGTTTATTATGAAATTTAAGACAAAAATAATGTTTTCTGATAACAATGTAAGCCACTGGGAGACCGCAGATGACTGTCATTCACTGTATTGCATTAATAGAAAGCTAATATAGATAAGTTAATATAAAGATTTGAAATACAAATATTTTTTTCCAAAATTAAGTTTGATAGTATTTTCTCTTTGTGATTGTGCGGGCAGGAATGTACGTGACATAGCCATGCACACTTACTAGACTGTCTCATTATAGCGTTTAATTGCTGAGGAGGACACTAGCCTACAGGCCTCAGAAAGACTGAGATAGGAAGGCTGTGGTTTCAGTAGGATGCAGCCTTCCGTTTTAAAAACACCCAAAGTGGATCCCAATATAATGGATTTCATCCATGGGGAATTGATTGGATGGTTGAGCTTTGCTGTTGGTCGATCTCAAGTGAGTCACAGCCCTCACACCAGTAAACATGTCATCAGAAACCTGAAGACATGTCACTACAAGAGGAAGGAAGTTCATTAGATTAAAGGAAGTGTATGTAAGATTGTGGCCAAAACTGGTACTGCAATCACTTTCAAATGACCGTAGAGCGGTGTATCTCCCCTCCCCCTCCCCCTCCCCCTCCCCCTCCCTCGAGGTTGCCAGATCGGCTGCAGGATCAGCAGGAACGTTTGTAGCTGCAGCTGTGGTAACTAGAGCAGATCTGGCAACCCGGATGCCGAAACACTACTGACTTTGTGATTGGTAGATAGGTGGAGGGCGGAGCTTCAGGCCAAAACACAACATGTCAACATCAACATCAGTTGAGGGCTGCAACAACAACTTTAAATGACAATATCCTGGCCAGACTACTGTTGTCAGTGATATAAGTATTTGAAATTAATATGATTTCTTAATGTCTACTGACATATCAGGGCCATTTTATGATGAATTGAAATACATTACATACAGCTCCTTTAAAGATTATAAGGACTTCAAAAAAAAATGATGTGCACAAATAAATACCGCAATATTTAATACAAAAAATAAATAAATAAGAATGGTCTATTTGGATTTCATGGTGTCTTTAACCACTCAACTTTAAGCTCTTGGGCAGGTCAGTGGGTGTGTCCTGTGGGCAATGGATGAAGTGATCAGTCTGTAATTGGCCTGGACACACCCAGGATCATGCACTAATGACCCGGCCTTTGTAATTAGTGATGCCAATTACTGGCAGCTGCATCAGCATGTGAACGAGGCTTTTAAAACTCATTTGGGGAACATAGAGGTTGGAGCATTAAGGCATGCATTTTATTTTTAGAAAAGGCACGGCTCACCCAAAAATGTACATTTGGTCATTGTTTATTCACCCGTTCCAAATCTGTATGACATTTGTTATTTTGTGAAACACAAAAGAAGATATTTTAAAGAATGTTGGAGCTTCAAACTAAATTGGACCCTATTGCCTTTTATTGTATGGAGGGGAAATAAACTGACTTGATTATTTTTTGTTTTGTTTTGTTTTGTATAATATATTTTAATATTTCACATATTTTTGTCTTTCACAGAAGAAAGAAAGTCCTGCAGGTTTTGAACAGGGTGAAAAAATTGGCATAATGACCTATTTTTTTGTTCTCCTGCATGACTAATCCGAACCAGGAGCACCTACATAAGCGTTTTTTTCACCTCATCTTGCAACTTCACTATGTGTTCTTGGCATATAACTTCAAAACAGAACATTTTGTCTTCCAAAACTTGATTTTTAAGCAGCAAATGTCAAACATCTCCCCAGGTGACAACAGTTTGTACTTCATCGTGGAAGCTCTTCAATGAAAAGCTCTTCTATTGTGCGAGTGGAGCAGAAAACAAACAGAAGGCATTGTTTGCCATGGCTCTTTAATCTGCTAATTAACATTGTTTGGTTGATTTCTGGGAGGGTTTGATGCGGTGCTGCCAAGGAGGAAAAAAAACAATGCCAACATTATGAATCATAATTGTCACAATGCCCTCTCTGTTGCTATGCAACATGTGAATTCACTCCATCCCACCCCCAGCCTCCTTACATACCTAACCATTCCCTCTCGCATCGACAGGGTATAAAAATACCTCCGCATCTGGCTCCCGGGTGGGAGGTTGTGTCTCTGTGACACGCTAATAGCTATAATATAAAATGTCAAAAGTTTGTTTAAATGTTAGGTATCATGTGGATTTTTCCTTATGGCTTTTGTGCGTGCTTAAATATTAGAGTGCATCAGTTTATGAGGAAAGACCTAATAAGGAATGATAGATAGATAGATAGATAGATAGATAGATAGATAGATAGATAGATAGATAGATAGATAGATAGATAGATAGATAGATAGATAGATAGATAGATAGATAGATAGATAGATAGATGATAGATAGATAGATAGATAGATAGATAGATAGATAGATAGATAGATAGATAGATAGATAGATAGATAGATAGATAGATAGATAGATAGATAGATAGATAGATAGATCCTAATAGGATTTCTAAAATTCTTAATTGTGTTTTAGATTATTTCAATATAAATACACTTTAGTATCTATGCTAAAGACATATGGGGATGTTCCAGCATAATGGTTTTTATACTGTACAAATCGTATTTTCTATCCCCTTACACTGCCCCTGCCCCTAAACCTACCCATCACAGGAAACATTCTGCACTTTTACTTTCTATAAAAACTCATCCTGTATGATTTATAAGCATTTTGAAAAGTGGTGACATGGCCAATGTCCTCATATTTCACCCTCTCCTTGTAATTACCTGTGCCATACCTATGCCATTATACACGTTTCCTCATATGTCACAAAAACATAGCCACACACACACACACACACACACACACACACACACACACACACACACACACACACACACACACACACACACACACACACACACACACACACACACAAATACAATAAAAAAAATTCTGTCCAATCAAATCCTCTCTTGACTGAGAATGCCCCTCCCCCTCACACTGCCATTAGCAGGTAGCACAGCTTGGTTCACTAGTGATGTAAACTAAAAGCCCCTGTCACACGCTAACTTCCTGCTTCAACAGGAATGTGTCAACGTATTGAAGAAAACTGCGTTTGTCGAGCCATTTAATGGTTCTTTCAGCATATTTTACTGTCTAGAACACTATAAAATGTTAAAAAAGTGCAAGCCCCGCTTTTCTTCTGCTGAAAATGTTATAATAGCTCAACGCATCAAAAATCAAGGGTAAGCTAGGGTCACATTTTTTATTTCTTTCTTTTTTCCCAAACCAAAGCTCTTTTCATCTACATCATCTTCTCTGTCTTTTCCGTAACCTTTCTGTCATCTTGAGGCATCTGCTCTTTCCTCTTGCCCACTCAGGTGGAAAAGCATTTCATTTGTTAAACAAAGAGGAGGGCCACCACAACATCCTGACCATAATGGAGACGGATGACAGCAACAATCTTGGACAATGGAAGACAAAGGTAATTACCCAGCCTGTCATGGCACCAGCATAGATCACCGCTCTGGCAAAAAACAGCCTCCACTTCCTTCAATGTAGGAGGATCCGCTGCCATCCAGAATGATTCATAAAAGAAGGATCAGCAGTCAAAGGTCCTTGAAGTTATTAGAGAGATGCTGAAAGCAGATACATCAAACGACTCTAACTGATTGCAGGTGGAATATTTTTGTTTGGATTGTTGGGATTCATTTGGAAGAGGAGACTTATATTTTTATTTTGGCTTTGACAAGTTTATTAAAGATGTCTAGAAACTAACATCAATGTTTCAGGTCATCATTTGTTTCCTTAATTAGAAATAGCATCATTCATCTACCTCCCAAAGTGTCTTCTGGGACATCAATGCTTATGCATAATTCCTGGAAGATTTATTTTTACCCAGTATGCCATGCTGTAAAGATTCATGGGCTTTCTAAATGCAATGCAGTGACATTTTTGTAGCTGGCAGGCTGGTTTTAAATTGACAGGCGGACAACAAGGGCCTCCTGGGATACATTTCAACTTCGGAGTGTACGTTAATACAAAGAGCACAAAGTCTTGATCAAAGGTACAGTGTTATGAAAGAGATTATGAGAAGCACATCCCTGTCAGGTAAAACTTTTAGATTCGCCTCATATTGTGATTCGATATGTAAACATTTCACCGTAGTGCTACTTCAGTGGGAATTATTTCATCCCGCAGTATTTCAATGGAGCAACCAGCCTCTTTTCCACAAAGATGATTGCTAAATTAGTAAAATCGCTCATTGACGGTTGTGTTTACAGTTACATACAAAACGTATGTTTGAAGTTTCCTCATAGATTTAAGTATGAACATTTCTAGACATTTGTTTTATTTGAAATGTACATAAAATAGAGAAAAAAAAAACATTAAATTATAACAACAGTCCAGAAAAAAAGTAATAACATTAGGTTATTATAGTTAACTAAAACCATTAAATCATTTTGTAAATTTTGCTCTTAATCGTCCCTTAAAGGAACACTACTTGTTTTGAAAACCGGCTAATTTTCCGGCTAAAAAAAAAAACATTAACAAAGAATGAAGCATACTGACTATCCTGTTACATTTGTGCGACTATATATATATATTTTTGATAGTTTCTGAAAAAGTTTCGTTCAGTTTTATAAAGTTTTGTTATGTTTTATTGAGACAAAGGTAACTCCATACTTTTAGGCCCTGTTCACATGGATTAGTTTTATGATCTTTTCATTAACTTTTGAAGCTTCAAAGTGTAACTGTCAGTGGAGGGACAGTAAGCTCTCAGATTTCATCAAAAATGTCTTCATTTGTGTCCTGAAGATGAATGAAAGTTTTACAGGTTTAGAATGACATGAAGAGAACTATCACTTTAATAAGAGCACAACATGCTTGTGTTAGCTTTAAAAAAAAAAGCAGAAGAAATACACAAAATAATGTATATTTCTGTTTTATAAACTTGTAAAATGTCACACTATGTTTGTCAGTCAATGTCATATTTTAAATTCAAAATGTAGGATATCAAGTAAAACAATACATTATTTCAATGTAAAACTACATAATTTCATGATTAATGACTTGTGGCTTTATTAGAAAACCTTCAGAATCCTGCCATGTATGCATATACAAAGCACCTAAAGGGACCTTTGTAAAATAAAATAAAACACACTTTTGCGAACGTTTTGTGTTTGTGCTCACACGCATGGCAAGGAAGAAAAAAGTTCAAAGCAGTCTTTAATAATCCACAAGTAATCCAGATAGTGACTGACAGGAAAACATAACTAATACATAGACAATACCTGACAACCGAGGAAAGAAAGACAATAACTTATTTACACAGAAAAATTATGGGAGCACAGCTGAACGAGATTACAAAATCAAATGATTGACTATAACAACAAACAAGGCAGGGAGAAGCGGTGCAAATGAAAAGGAAAAAAAGGTCAACATGTCTGAATTTGTGACATTCATGCACATCCACGCTCAGTTAGAAAGATGCCAATGATGCAGAAAGGAACTACTTTATAAAATACAAACTGGCGCAAAAAAATTCTCGTGCACACGTGAAAAGTTTCTTGTGTGCATGCAGATGTTTCTTCTGAGCGCGCTAACGTCTGTACATTTTTGTTTCATTTTGTAAAGGTCCCTTTCGGGGCTGTGTAAAGGTGATTTCACATATATAAAACAAATAAAACTCAAAAATAAAGATTGTGTAAGTTTCTGAAACATTTACACCTTTATATTGTTAGATAGAAACAAGTTTTTTTCTATTTATTATTTATTTATTTGAGTGATGCTAGCCTGCATTTGAAGTCAAAAGAGCCCACATGTCTGTATGATATTCCTGCGCTGAGATATGGATGGTGCCTCGAGAGGTTGAGAGTCTAAGCACTCCATCAATGAAAGGCTTTTCTGTCTGCCTCAAAAAATTATAAGTCTGCTCCTTTAGAAAAGTAATAGTGCCATTAAAGATGCACTGATTAAAACAAAGTAAACTTAAAACCGTGTATCCTCCCAGACCGTATTACAACATTTAAGTAAGTTACTGTCCCATCAATGGCTGATTCATTCTGCTGCAGACACGCACACGTGACCCCCGGCATTTGTGGCTCTTGAAACAGATCCAGGAGGTTGCTAAGCAACCAGCAGGGGAAAAAAAAGGAGAAAAGTCAGTGACCGCTGGTGAATTGTTCTCACTCTAAATAAGCACTGCAAGTCTGCTTTAATGGTCATTTGAATGGGAAGATTGTGAAATATTTTCATTACAAGTTTGTATTCAGAATTTTAAAATGTTTTACGTTGTACTATGTAATGCATTCAGTACTGAAAAAGTTTTCAGCACATACAAAATCGTTTTGTTTTTTTTTTTATGTGAAAAAATTAAGTGAACTAAAAATTAAACAGAACTCACCGTCATCATCTGTTATGATTAAACATTAAGCGCAATGCTCAGAGAGCAAAACAAATATGAGATATATGTTACATTTCAGTTGCATCATGCTCTTTTCATACAACTGTCCATCTGGGGATTTTATCCACTGTGTAATCTTAAAATACTCATGGCCGACACACTGATGTAACACAACTGGGCATACATATTCTTTCATATTACAGGCGTATTGAGCCATTGCATCTTTTGACAGTGTGTGGTATTATAAATATAATTGTAATATTCTCAGAAGTTAATGGGATTTCATTTACAATAATAATAATAATAATAATAGATTTTATTTATAATGCACTTTTCATTCCGAAGAATCTCAAAGTGCAACAAAGGGGGGGGGGGGGATAACACAAAAAATGAATAAAAAGTAAAAATATAGAGTACTACAGACAATCAACCAACACAGAAAACAGAACAGAAACAGAGCTGATGGTGAACAGAAACAGAGCTGATGGTGAACAGAAAACAGCTGATGGTGGAAGTCTCTGTTAGCTCCGCAGCACACTGTGGTCCACTCCATGTTTTAAATTTTTCCCAGCGGCATGTGTGTCCTGATGATATTGCCGAGGCAGGACAGCTGAAGACCAGATGATGGGTCTTCGTGACGATTCAAACGATGGGGATCGCCGCAGCACCATGCAGGAGGCAGAACATTTTTCCGGGGACTTCTGTGGACACACCGGGGTCGGCGCAGAAGTCCAAGCCGCTCCACGGCCGCAATGCAGGACGGAACAGCGGCGCAGCCGAGAAGCGGAACATCCCAACATCATGCCGGACGCCGATTACGATGGCCCAGATGACGCTAGCCCGGTGCAAACTTCAGCCACCATGCAGCTTAAGCCCAAGGGAGACCACCAGTGAGCAGTCGCGGCGAGAAACATCAAATGTCCTCCAAACCAGAACCAACCAACCGCAGCAATTCAAACGTAAACATTAGAAGCGGTGGAAAACGGCGAAACGAGGAACAACGTCCTCTCAGTGGCTGCCAGCAATCAGCAACAGCCCCAATTGTAGCTCTGACTGTTAGACTATTCACAAACATAAGGAAATAAAATAAAATCTAAATCTAATAGTACAGTAACATGATTTGTGGGTGGAGAAGCGGCGAACAGACGACGCCAGCGTCCTCTCCCCCACGTTGCCTAGCAACCTCAATAGACAGTATTGCCTCAGTGATGATGAACAGGGTTGTAACCACCATAGAAGCTGATGGCGAGGTGTTATTCATTTTTCAAATACTTATTATAATGTTCTTTGGTTAAGGATACCTGATACAGTACGTGCTATAAAAACTGAGCAACGTATCAAAGAAAAAGGTCTTAGCACTGCAATCACATGCTAAATAATGTGTGTGATATACAGTAAATATTTACTGATGCATTATGTTCTGAGAAAGAATACTTCAGAACACAATGACTCTGTTCCAATCCCTCGCTGTCTACATAAGTAGCACATGACACTTTGATTCCAGTAGAGCAGGGCTGTTCAGCTCCTTGGGGGCCATTCTCCAGCAGAGTTGACTTCTAACTCATTAAAATACCTGTCTGTAATTTAAGCAATCCAGATACAGTAGGTCTTTATAACACCTAGGGAGAACATTGACAGTATCTTTAAACGCAATGGCACTTGCTCAGCCGGAGCAAGACCTTGCAGGTGATTAGAAATCTGCAATCTGTGCTCATGGTGAGCTATCGATGTTTAGACACTTCCAGACATTATTGAGCCATTCAGTTGAGCTGTTTATGTCATACGACTAATGACTCAGTAAAGGAAAGTGACGTACCGGATTGACCAGCTCTGATATTATTATTAAAACTGGACCTATTATTCAAAATTAACTTGCATGGTGTTTGACCATAAATTTGTGTTGTGTACACAACAAGATCAATTATGGTAAAACAAATCCACCCACTCCTCTTTTTTAATTGCCAAAAATCATAAGCAGTGTCTCAGAACAAGCCATTTGCAGATTCTTACTTTTGTGACATCACATTGCACAGGCCCCGCCCACGACTGCTGACAGACTCGGCCTCATCTCTTTCCCCGCCAAACACGGAATTTTACGGGTTTCCGTGTTTTCACTGTTAGACAATAGGGAGCGCTATTACGCATCTTCTGAATGAGTACAGAATATCCAGAGCAAAACACAAGGGATGAAGGATTGTATGTAAGCAGATGCAAATGAAAAATAACATGATCATCAACATTAAACATCATATAAATCAAAACTATCTAATGTTACTGAATGAAATGTGGACCCAGGACGAGCTACAGGACTGTTGATAGACTCGATCACTCCATCTGTGTTTGATCATCGTTCTGAATCTGATCAAATATTTTCTCTTTTTGTTCAAAATGTTGCTTTTTTTATGAAACTCATCCATATTTAAGTGTTGATAAAAAAGGAATGCATAAAGCATGAATGCATTTTTTAAAGAAGAGTGTCAGCTCTTTGTTTTGATATATTGCATGTTCAAATATTCATAAAACAAAAATTGTATGAGCTATAATTTAGCTGTCTGGGACTTTTTTTAAAAAGCAGGCAGGGAAATAGTTATTAGCCCTCAGTGAGCTGTACACAGTCAGCCATTTTTATATTCTCGCCAGAGCATTTAACAGCAGCATTCAAGTGACACACACAAAAAAGATAATCGGGATGATTTTGGGCCGATTTCACTCCTTCCGACAATACTAGGTAAAGTCCTGATTATCTTGATGGTTCTACAGATTCACGCAGTCACGCTGTAACATGTAGTCATATCTCCATGACTTTCCCTCAGCATAACTTTCGGTAATTATAGTGTAACTATAAAGTAAGTACATGTAGGTATATGGGAACAATATGTAACAATTGGGGGAATAAAGGGGTAACTATCAGGAAAATGAACAAATTATTTATACTAAGAATTTTTTTCATTAACGGGTAATTATATTGTAAGTATTTTTTTAATTAAGCGTGATTATCCGTGTAGTTACAGGGTAAGTATGAATGTGCGGGCTCTAAATTAAAGTGGCTCCTGTCCCCCTCTTGTTTCATGTAGTTATGGGGTAAGTATGAATGTGCTGGCTAAATTTTATGTAAAAAGCATTCCATACACTATATGCAATTTCTTCTTGTTTGTTTTCTTTAAAGTCATGTTTGAGATGTTGCAATATGTCGTGTTCATTGAATGACTCATATTAATAGCATTATATATAGCAGTAAGTATTGTATATTACACTGCAGTAACTTTAATAAACAGATCTTATATAGGCCTACACATGCAATTTCTTTATTTGCTGTTAACGTCCACAAACTTTACCTAATGTGTTTATGTGAACTATGTGTTTTTGACATAACCTTGTCTGTATTTGACAGTTTAAGTGGAATACGATGTGAAAGAGAACCTAGCTCAATACTCACAGGGTGCTGGCTCTGATATCCAGATTTCTGTGTGCTTTTAAAATATACATTTGTAAAGATTTCAAACAAAAATCTTTCACATTGTCAATGTGTGGTATTGTTTGTAGAACTGAGAAAAAAATGAATTTAATTCATTTTGGAATAAGGCTATAACATAACATAAATGTGGAAAAAGTGAAGTGCTGTGAATACTTTCCGGACGCACTGTATATCCATTTCATACTTATTCAGAGAAATACGTATTCTCAGTGACAGCTATTTGTAATGCAACATCTTACAAATTCAGCTGTTAATGAAGAAATTAATGAACGCATGATAATTCAATCTTTTCCATCATGTTTGGAGTCTGTTTGTTTAGAATATTACCAATGGTATTCTGGTGGTGCTTTGGAAAGTGAGACTTGCATTGGTAAACTTTAAAGACTTCTAAATGTGTACATTATGCAAATGAGTTCCATCGGGGAAAGAAGGATGGGCCACACTGTGTGCCCCCTCATATGCCAACAGCCAATAACAACACTGGAAAGGAGAAGCACCAAATTGCTATCTCCGCCTCATTTGAAAGGGATAAAGATACCCTTTCAACACATTCTAAAAAATGCTGGGTTAAAAACAACCCAAGTTGGGTTGAAAATGGACAAACACAGAAATTGGGTTGTTTGCACCCAGTGAATTGACCCATTCAAACAACCCAATTTCTGGGTTTGTCCATATTTAACCCAACTTTGGTTGTTTCTAACCCAGCATTTTTTAGAGTGCAGACACTCCTTTTTCTTGATATTTCCTGTAAGGATGAGACTGTGACAGAGCAATCAAGTTCTTAGTCTCCCATTTAGAGAGATATACCAGACTCACCGTAACATTGTGAGCCTCTGGTTTATCCAGAGAGACAACAAAAGATACAAGGATCTGAGTCTACATCTTGTGAGGCAGCAACAGATACGACCACATCCTGAGCCTCTAGCCTGTGAGGAAAGAGACATTAACAAACACTATGTTCAGAGTTTTAGTCCAGCGAGACGACTACAGCAAGTCCTGAGCCTCCGTGCCAGAGAGACATAAGTGGACTGGCCAAGTCCTAAGCGTCTAGCTCAGAGAGGAAGAAGCACAACCAGTAGAAGAAGTCACCACCATCAGACTACTCAACCACGTGGAATGCAAATATCACTTAACCAAACCTTTCTTGGCATTGTTGTATTGTTGAGAACTTGGCATTGTTGTATATTATCAGTATATGATTTTATATATATATATATATATAGAGCTAAGATGCTATAGTTCATAACAAATAATCATTTGTTTATTTGTTTGATGCATAATAAGGTTCTTCACTTTAGTTTCAGAGAAACAACAGTTTATCTTTCCATCAACTCTTCCATAGCCACACTCAACTTAATCACATGTATTGTGGACATTTTATTCCTTTATCATTCATTGTATTTATTTAGTAGTTGTGTTACTTATTCTTGTTTATGTTTTGTTAATGAAAACTATTTTATTACAGTTGTGTCTTCCTTGAGCTGATAATAAAGAAGAGGCTCTACAAGTTAGAAATCTAACCAATCGGTCAGATAAATTAGCTTACCAACTCTCCCTCACTTTACATTAAATCTAAAATGATTGAACAGCCTCCTGTTTGGAGAGTTCTCATACATTAAAGGGGTGGTTGCATGCGATTTCACTTTTTTAACTTTAGTTAGTGTGTAATGTTGCTGCTTGAGCATAAACAGTATCTGCAAAGTTACAGCGCTGAAAGTTCAATGCAAACGGAGATATTGTCTTTTAAAGTTATGGCAGTTTATTGCCTACGAAAACGACTGGTTTGGACTACAACGAGCTTCTTTTCCGGGTTGGTGATATCATAAACCCTTGCTCTTTACATTAACACTGCCCCCACGAACACACAACAATGTGGGCGAGGCCAGTTCGCAGTCATTACGGAAGAGAGAGCTGTTGCAATAGGCCAGAGTGTTGCAGGCATGCCATCGAAGTTATTTTCACCCCAGGTGCACGACTTCTGTGTTCGGCCTTCCTCGGGATGCTGGACTTCAGGAGCAATGGTTACAATTTGTGTTTAATTCAGTTCCTGCTGATTACATTGGAAAATCTAGCCATCTGTGCTGTACATTTCACGGAAGACAGCTTCAAGAATCTTCACGAGTTCAATACTGGATTTGCTCAAAGACTCATACTAAAAGATGAAGCAGTCCCCACATTAAAGGCAGAAGCTGCTGATTATGGGCCTAAACCTGTAAGTACATGTCTTTTAAACGTGCAGTTAAATGTGTACTTTTAAATGTGTAGCAACTCTGTGTGTTTTGGTTGCATCAATGGTTTTGGTTGCATGAGAACATTGTTTATTTATATCAAATATATATATATATATATATATATATATATATATATATATATATATATATATATATATATATATATATATATATATATATATATATATATAATAAAGTTGTTCATGCTACAAATAAAACAATACTTTTACAAACAAGCAACTACTCAGTCGTGTATTCAGATACAGTAAAACTTTAACCAGAATATGAAAAGATAACTAACAGCAGTGACAGGAACACTACAAAAATACTTGAAATATGAAAATACTACTTACCATTCACTAACGTCCATTAAAAGCTGCTTGACCATCATCCCTGCTATCTGGGTCTGATTCAGGCTTAAATTAGTATGGCAATATTAACGCCATTATTTACACAGCAGATGTGACTTCTGCCTGTAATGGTAAGCGGCGTGGCGTTTCCAGTAAACTGTGCTTGGCACTTCAGCCAATAAAAATACATGAAACTACATTTGGCCATCTAACCCATCTAAGACCATTGCGTTTTTCAGAGGGATGGGCTTCACAGAAGTAGGAAGCAGACGAGCCGTTCAAAGGACAGTGGAGACAGCGGTGTGGAATTAAGGTAAAATATAAAAGTACGGCGTTAAAAAAAAAAAAAAAAAAAAAGTATTAAGACATGTGATGCTGCAGCCCAGAAACACAACCAAGCCTAGAAAAACACCACGGAACCACTCCTTTAAAAAAAGGTAAAAGACCTCTGCTAGTGTCCCAAACTAAGATGGGGAAGTTGGTCATCTGATGTACTCATGACCACACCTTAAGATGACAGGTGATCCAAAAATCAAAACATCAGTGGTGACGTGAGTACCAATCACTAGCTTACTTAGCATCCATCACTCTCAGAAAAAAAGGTACAGTAGAGGTACAATTTTGTTCCTTGGGGAACAAAACGTATAACTGTACCTTTAAAAGTACATAATTGGTCCTTAGGGTACAATTATACCATTGGTTTCCTCAGTTCGGGCCTAGTAAGCCATTGTCCTGCAGAGTTTGGATCGAACCCTGAAAGACATTGATAGAAGCTCTTATTGAGAATTAACAGGTTTAGATGTTGATGTTTTACTGAAAAAGTTTGGTCACCATTATGGTGATCAGTGTTTCCTTTAGTTGGGCAGTTTGACTTGGATTTTTAAGTAAGTTTGTGGTTTTTGTTACAGTGTAAACAAAACACATAATTGCTCAAAACAAAAGAAGCAAAACAAACTGTACCTGGAGGAATAATTTTTGACTAAACTCATCACTAAATAATAATAAATAATATTCACCAACAATACTTCTTGTCACAGATCAATGGTATGATATTTTAATGATATAATGATATTTTAAATATTGATTTTTAAAAACATTCTAAAGGGGGGAACCATATTGAGAATGAGGAGATGTTGTCATGACACCGCGCCCCACCCCTTCCGCCATTTTGGGAGGATGATCTGACTGCCAGGTATTGGATTTGAATAGAGACTGGAGAAGAGATATTCTGAGGATTACCATGTACATAATTTTCCAAACTCAATAGATCATGAAGTTTTAATCCACCCCAGCCGATCTGAGAAAGCAGCTGCTGGTAAACATACACCATTATTTCACCACAGGGTGTCAGTCATCATCTTACTAGTGCCGCGATGCTGGAGTGTGTTGACACCTGATGAACACGATCCTTTATTTATTTGTATTAAACATTTTGTAAACTATTCTGTATTCTGTCATTTTTCATTGTCAAAAACTGTATTGAATGTAATTTACATGTTAATGCCAAAATGATTAATATTCAAATTAACTTAGGCCTATAGCTAGTTCACTGTCATTTTCCTCTAACGTTACATGTACGTACTGAGCATTTAGTCTACTTAAGACTGGAATAAAAGCAACAGCGCACACAAGAATTCCTTTTTATTAGTTCAATTCATTTAGAAATGTAAACTTGTCATCAGGTATAAAATATGGTCAGTATGAGGAAAAACATTGTTAATGAGAGGACGAGCACTAGACTGTTGCAGGATAGTGGGGAGATATATTTATGTATTATTCAGAATGCACAAAAAATATATAAAAACATTTCAGGAACATGCAAGGTTTTAAGTTAAAGCATCTAACGTTAGGTCTCTGTTCCATTCTGCTGCAGGCAGCTCATATGGATTGACGTTTTTGATATCCTCCAGCTCTGCCTGGCGCTGGTAGCAATTTCTCCCTGTAGTTAACTTTTTATTTTCCATTTTAAAATTTCTCTGTTTAAACACCGTGATAATTCCTTGAGCCGTCTTTCCTCCTCAGATCTCTGTATCGCTCTTACAGTGTTGCCCCTGGCAACCGATAGCATCGGATCCCAAAATGGTGGACGGGCCCAAAAACCGCCCAATTTGTCACGTGACAGCAAGCTACCATGACGTATGTCCTCATTCTCAATAGAAGCACACAGATATCAAGAATCAGCATATGAATCTCAACAATGGTGACATAATTAATGCTGCAGTGCATGCTGGGAGTCGCAAGTTTTATACTGTGGTAGCTTAGAAGGGTTGGAGATAAACTGAACTTGCCTATCCCTGACTTAGAGGTGCAAAAATGTAGCCTTAAGGGTACCACCCCTGTGACGGCCACTTGTACCTTAAAAGGTACAATTTTGTAATCATATTAAACGCGGATAAATGAACTCATCAACTAACAGTGGAAGACTCAACACATTCCATTGCCAAGTTTGTTCTTTCCTGTTTCATGTCCCCAATCTGTACTCAATGTCATAATTACCGTAATTACTGTAATTACGAGATTCCAACTTGTAAAAAGTGTTCATGCCCTTGAACTCATTTACATGTCACACTGTCTTCCTATTTACTTCTAGTCTCTCCGCCCCAGCCCAGTTCAGCCTTGACAACAATACAGTAGAACTGAGCTCTCTTACTCTGAAGAAATGACTCACTCTCATGTGTCCCCAGGGGCCTATGGAAGCAGCAGTCATACAGCCACCCTCACACTGCAGCTCGGCTCTTCTGTGAGAATGATCTCCCCACAAGACATGTTTCTTCCCAGCTGTAGTCATTCATATCAGTCCACCAAATCACTGCTCACTGTCAGCTCTTCCACTAAACCGCTCACTAAAGCTTTAAAATTGTGCTATATTCACTTTAAGATATCGGGTCAGGTTTTTTTAAATTATCTATATTATTAAAATGTAATTTATTCCTCTGATGTCAAAGTTGAATTTTCAGCATCATTACTCCAGTCTTCATGATCCTTCAGAAATCCTTCTAATATTTGCTGCTCATATGTAAAATAAATATATTATAATTAAAAAAAAAAATCCATTTCCATTGACTTGTTTGTCTTTTGGGGGACTGTTAGCTGGTAAATGTACTGTGGGTGATTTAAGGTTTTACTATCCTTAAAAAAAACAAGCAAAATCTCAGTGATCATGACAGCCATCAAAAGAAGACAGATCAATGCATCCACAAAAGACACGAAACACACAGAAGAAGACCCACCACTGTTCAGCTCTGGCAAAGCACTCAAATCTTCAAGGAACGAAATAAGTATGCAAATCACACATGCACACGTGAAAAACCGAAAAATACTTTTATTGTCTGCACTGACATAATAGGCTTTAGCCTTGTGTAATATCCAGGCTTCTTGTTTTCGACAGCATTGATTTTTTTTCAGAATGGCTTCTTACCAAGGGACCTGTGGAATAGATGGGAATAAGAGGTAATGAGAGTCTAAAGGAAGCCAGAAACCAAGCAGGACTGAAATAGACACATTTTTCCACAATTACTGAATGGGAAGGCCGTTTCCACACCTGTGATCGAGGTAATGTAGAGATGTTTATTAAGGAAAATCTAGAGACTGGATAAAAACCATGTCTTTATTTAGTATTGATAGATTTATGGTGGACATTTCTGAATAAATTTAAACAGTTGTTAAAATTATTACTTGCGCATCACCAAATGTGAATAACATCTTCTTTGACAAGGGAATACAATGTTATGCCAGCTGGTGTGTAACTCAGAGGTACGGCAACACAATAAAGGCTTTGCAATGAAAGATAATCTGCGGGTGTATTCACACTTTGGTTCACTTGGTTTGTTTGGTCCGGAAAAAAAAAAAAAGAGAGAAACCATTACTCCTGGTCTGCCAAGCACACTTACATTGACATTTTAAAGGGGGGGTGAAACACTCAGTTTCAGTCAGTGTCATGTCAATCTTGAGTACCTATAGAGTAGCATTGCATCCTGCATATCTCCGAAAAGTCTTTATTTTTTTTATAATTATATAAGAAAGATGCGCTGTTCCGAGTCTTTCCGAAAAAAGCCGAGCGGGTGGGGGCGTGTCGTGTGAGCGGAGCTAAATAATGACGTGTGCAGCAGCGCGCTGCAGTGAGGAAAGTGAGTCGCTCTGTGAGGAAAGTGATTCGCTCTGTGAGGAAAGTGATTCGCTCAGTGAGGAAAGTGATTCGCCCGCCGCGTGAGGAAAGTGATTCGCTCTGTGAGGAAAGTGATTCGCTCAGTGAGGAAAGTGATTCGCCCGCCGCGTGAGGAAAGTGAGTCGCTCTGTGAGGAAAGTGATTCGCTCTGTGAGGAAAGTGATTCGCTCAGTGAGGAAAGTGATTCGCCCGCCGCGTGAGGAAAGTGATTCGCTCTGTGAGGAAAGTGATTCGCTCAGTGAGGAAAGTGATTCGCCCGCCGCGTGAGGAAAGTGAGTCGCTCTGTGAGGAAAGTGATTCGCTCTGTGAGGAAAGTGATTCGCTCAGTGAGGAAAGTGATTCGCCCGCCGCGTGAGGAAAGTGAGTCGCTCTGTGAGGAAAGTGATTCGCTCAGTGAGGAAAGTGATTCGCCTGCCGCGTGAGGAAAGTGAGTCGCTCTGTGAGGAAAGTGATTCGCCCGTTGCGTGAGGAAAGTGCTAATACAGATCGACCGCCGGCCTATCAGTGGGTAAGTCAGTAGCTACTGGTTATATCACCTGTTTAGCATCCTACAAGCCAGCGCTTTGATGGGCGTAGCCTGTTGCTTTCGCTCTCTCCCTCGCTCTATCTCACGCGCTTCCGGTAGAATTGTCCGTAAAGCCCATACAAGGAAATTCCGCCCCCGTTAACGTCAAAGGGGACGCATGATCTCAAAAAACTTGCCGAAACTTATGACTAACCGGAAGTAGTATTTTTGACAAAGAAATACTCCCATCAAACGTCCACCTTAACTTTTGAAACTTTGTCTATGTTTAGTATGGGATTCCAAGTCTTTAACAGTGTAAAAAGATCAGTATGCATGAAACAGCATTTCACCCCCCCTTTAACATCGAACCTAAAGATACCAAACTTACAGGCATTGGGGAATTAGGAGGTGTTTTTATTTTTACATAGACAAATATTTCACAAAATCCAAAATAATGCTGTGTTCTGGGCTAAATGTGCTCATTGTATGTGCATAGCCTACTTATGATGGTATTTTGACCAACTGAGAACTGGGGAAAAATTTGTAAAGAAGTCAAAACTGTTGCAGGAATCCCTCCTTCACACAAACCAAGAAATAATTGCTGTGAAGAGTTGAGCCCGATCTCACGAAAATGCATATAAATAGTACGAGTGTGAAATCTTGTGGAATGTATACGCTAAAATGAGTTATGTAATGATACACACTTTATGGCTTATATACGTACGAATATGGTGATGATAAGCACCAAACACGCTACTACTAGCTAAAATAAGGGCACTCGGGCAGTTCTCGAGGGGGCTGTCTGTAGTGACTCTGTGTTTTCCATCCCATGTGGAAGCACGCATTGTGGCTTCTTCCCCCGGGTAGAGAACCAGATGCTTAAGTAGTTTGATTCCGAGAAATTAGACATACTCAGCATCGAAGGAGTGAAGTAAACAAGAGCTTGCCACTTCATAATGCAAGGCTCGATCTCATGTTGCCGAGGCAGCGCATAGCTTACGGGTCTGCAATTAAATAAGTTTGAACACACACGATCGATGTACATGTGATACTGTTTGGTGCAAGGCATGCAGTCAGATCCTCAGGGTGCCGGCTGTGTTTATTGAGAAATATCTCGACGTGCACTTTTCGGGCATTTCAGCCTCGCGCCTGTGGTCTTTTATCTCAAGGGATGAATAAAGGGTTAAATATGTGGTTTAATCGGATCGAATCTCACATTTGCGAGGCAATGTGTATTGACTGGTGGTGATTATGGCTGAATTTTAATTCTGAGGAATTAAAATTTATAAAATATTATCTGATGTTGAGGGTCTAGATGTGTTTATTCAGTCTATCATTCAGACCATGTTCATTGATGGGTGATTATGGTGTCATTTAATTCTGAGGGATTAAATGGGATTAATCTGACTTTGTGAAGTAGATATTTTATGCCTATCATCCAAATTGTGTTCACTTATCTATATATTTATCTAAAAGAAAATCTTTAGCTGGCAATAGTGCGAGTAGAATAGGGCAGGCGTACCCTTGTTGGGGCCTAGTGGGTACTCGTTCCCCAAATTTGTCGTTCTGACACAGTGCGAAGTTCCCTCGATATAGGGAACGTCTCGGGCTATGTATATAATCCTTGTTCCCTGAGAGGGGACGAGCACTGGGTCTCATCGCCACACCGCATATCGCCTGAGAACGCTTGCTTCATTGCGATAATTGCCGTTACTTTGCGCCAGCCCCTCTTATGTAGATACCGGGTATGCCATCACATCTATGTCATGATGCAACATCAATCACGATTGGAATAGTTCCATTCAGACTTCAGATGCGCTGTTGCTAAGGGAGTATCCCCAAATTCGTCAATCCGACGCAGTGCTTGTTCCCTCTCAGGGTTATAAGCATAACCTGAGACATTTTCTAAGTGATTTTCCTTAACAAAATAACTACTTGTGTAAATGCCATTATAAAATTACATAGAATAAACATGTAATATTATGATGGTTGATAAGTGATGATCTTCCAGCACTGTGTGCTCCTGTTCTATGGCACATGGTAAATCAAGACCTGTCAATCTGAGCGATCAAACCAATCCAAACACTTTGCAGCTGTGTCTGATTGGTTTCTTCACAGGAGCTCTACTCACTATGCCCACCCATCACAAACCCGAGATGCAGTTTCCATTGGTTGAACTTTCAAATGACGCTGGAGATCTCTGCCAGGAATGTCAGGAAAGTTCAGTGACGGTCATATTCCCTATATTCACTGTAAAACCAAGCTTCTAAGCTTTTAAATGCTACCTATTCTGTGTTTTTACTAGCTTAGTAGCGTCCCTGCTTCAGATTTAAGAGGTAAAGGTTAACAATTAGTTGACCTTTCATTTAAATAACTTTGATGGCAAATGGACTGCATTTATATAGCGCTTTTATCCAAAGCGCTTTACATTTTGCCTCACATTCACCCATTCATACACCGACAGCGATGTCAGCCATGTAAGGCGCCATCCAGCTCGTCGGGAGCAGCTGGGGTTAGGTGTCTTGCTTCGACTCTTGGTCAGGTGGAACCGGGGATTGAACCACCAACCTTCTGGTTTGTAGACAACCTACATGAACCACTGAGCCACTGCCGCCAAACTTTGAAACATGCTATAGGAGTTATCAAAATGTCCACACATTTATGTTATGAGGGGTAAAATTTTAAATATGCTAAATTATGAATGGGTTTGTGTTAGCTGAAGCCATAAGTCTGGTTTAAAACTAAATCAAATCAAAATTTATTCTTTTTAGTTTCTTAGTACAAATCAATTGAAAGAAGGGAAATGGGTAACAACTGTCGTTTCTTTTCTCAAGTGATCTTAGCATAGATGACATGAAGGGAACAGGTGCTAAAATAAAATGGGCCAAAAAGACATGGAGCATGTGCAATACACTAAATAAGGACATAGAAAAATGACATGAAAAGTGCAAGACTCATTCAAGAGGAACATTCAATTGGGCCTCATATTGATTGCTAGCAAGATGAAATATTCATGATTTTTTTTTTTTTTTTTTTTTTTTTGCTATGCTGGGTTTAAAAAGAAAATAAATGGCCCAATGTAGATCCTATATGCTCTTTTTTTAGCAAAGTTAAATACAATAATAAATAATGGGGATTTCAGTCTAAAGCATGTTTAATAGTGATACAACGCAGCCCCAATTCCTGTCAATTCCAAAATGTTCATTCAAACGGTAGCTAATTAACTGTGTCTTACCAACTACTGCTCACAGGAGAGAGTCCAAGATTAGTGAAATTATTGACTCCGTTGGCATAGGACTGTTATTCCTGAAAGCAAGGGAGCAGAAAATGGCAAAATACGGCCTGTTAAGCAATGAAAAGTGTGCCTGTGAAAAAACCGGGAAAAAAAAACCCTGACATTCAAGCAAATCAATTCTGACCTTAGAATTAACACTGTAAAAACAAGAGACATTTGCCTCTATCTGCCCTTAAAAACAAGCTCAGCCAATGAACCTAGGACCATGAATGATGATTGCTTTCTAAAGACAACTGTATAAGAACTATTGTTTGCATTGCACTGTGAAAGTTGTTCTAGATGCTTGCTATGCAGTTACCAAAGATAGAAACTGAAAAGCCATGTGTATGGAGTAGGACATCCTCAGCTCAGACTTCAGTCATATGACGACAAGGCATCACGCCTCAGACTAAAAGGCTTCAGGTCTCAGGAAAAGCAACAGCAGTTTTCAGGTCTCGAAAACAATTAGGCATCAGAAATAGTCATTGGACAAAACAGACGCAAAAGGAAGTGTGCGTGGAAGTTTCAAATCGCCCTGCTTCAATGTATAATCACATGCTCATGGTTTTCTTACTGCTAACAGTCTCTAAATTCAGTCACTAGCACACTTCAAGATCAGGGGAATGAGGTTTACACACACAGCTGTTACTAGCTTGCCTCTGTTAGACTCACCCCCCCCTAAACCTTATTCCCATTCGGGTCACGGCACCAAATGTAACCAGTCCTACTTGACCTGCTCTGAGCAGGAATCAAACTGGTCACATAGCTTGCTTCCATTACATATTGCCAAAATGACTGTCAGAATTTCAAATGAACCACAACCATTAAAAACATCAGTTTGTCATTCCATAACACAGAGATCAAAGCTTATGCAAACTTCAAAATAAATATGTATTATTATTCCATGTTTACTGATCCGGACTTCATTTTGAATATTCTCCAAATGTTATACCAAATCCCTTCATCTTCCTTGCCATCAGGTTTTTTTTTTTTTTTCTTCACTTTGTGCAATTATGTTTTCAGCCAACTTTTACTTCACTGCTAGAGTTCTGAATAGCTTTTGTTTCCCTATCTTTATCAGCCCCAAATAGCACTGGAGCTCTCTATTGGTTTATTGAGTTTATTTTTTTGTTAGTAACAATTACAGCTTCAAGCAGAAAAATCAAGGGCCAGAATCGACTCTATAATAATTTTCATTAATCCAAAGCCAACCAATCCTGTGACATCACATGATGTAGTACTATAATATGGCCACACCTTTCTAAAGCTGTACTTTTTTTTTACATTTATCATTTATTGTAAACTGTAATCCATACTTTTTTTAAATCCATTTACTAAATAATGTCCACTTTACTGATTGCTTCATTTCCACTATGGAAGTACATTTCCAGCTATGTACATTGAAAAAAAAAAAAAAAAAAAAAAAAAAAAAAAAAACCTTTTACAAATTAAATTGAATTGGGTGTTCTGAGGGGTTTGTCCCATGACACTATGTGGCTGCCAATGTCAAAAGAGTCCAATCACTCCACAAGCTAAAACAAGTCTTAAACATCTATATAGGCCTATAGAAAATGATTAGCACACAGGGGTTTTTAAAACAAACCCATTTGTTCTTTAAAAGCACTAGTGATCCTTGTCTTAGCAAGCACCTTTAAATATATTTCTCTAATGATCTGACCGGCCCAGCCTTCAGACCTCAATCTCACAGAACCAGTATAAACCAGTATAGGTCAAACAAAAAAGTCCAAGCAAAGCTGCCCATAAATATCATGCTTTGCTTAGAAAAGCTAGGAAAACACTGCAATTCTACTTCCTGTATTGGTTTGTTTCAACATTTTTATAAGCAATGAATTCAAGAAAATCACATCCCACAACGTGTGAGGAGTCACTGCAGTTTGTTAAATATTTAGACAACCCTCATTTGCATAGCAGACCACTGCCCAGGGTGCTCACTAAAACCAATACTTATGCTATTCCCCTACTCTTATGAATCATTATAATATATTCATTTGTATACCTGGCTGAGAGTGATGTGAGAGTGACATGAACACCACAAAAACATGCAAATTAGGCTAGTTAAAGACGTTTTCCAAATTTCCACCCTCCCTAAAAATAGTTTAGTCTGATGGTTAATTAGTAAACAGAACCAATTACAGTTGACGCTGCTCCGAGAACAACTGAAGTTACAGTGGAAGTGAAACATCTGTGGAAGGGAAACATCTGGTACCAGTATTGTCATGAAAAGGAGAGGGAGGCCAAGAAAACTGCTTAATCAGTCTATCAAAACGTTCTTTAACAAGACAGATTAGTGCACTGTATCCAGGGAGTCAAAACGGGAAGCCATACCCTGATAGGACACCTAATAAGAACTGCCGCCCGCGCACTCAGTATTGTCACATCTCTGTATGCCAGCGCAGCACCTGAACAATTACTCGTTCAAAGTTCCTGTCTTTTTGCTATTATGTGGTTTGTTGGTTTGTATAACATGCAGGAAAAATAGACGTGTGTGTCAAAAGGATTACAGACTTGCCGGCTGTCATATTTTGAACAATAGGCCTACTGTCAAGAAAACAGGAATACAAATCATTGATATTGATGGATGTATTTTTTTTAGCTTTATTTAATATAATAGCACATTATCTTCATTAAAAAGTGAAAACCAAATGCTTCTTTAAACAGTAATTATTTGAGAGTTCTAAAAAAAAACATTTGATCATTTATTTACATAACCATGCAAACACATAATACGATGGATTAGGGATGAGATGATGGTGATTGCGACGCTTGAGCCTTTTTACAAAAAAATAGGCCCACAATAAAAGTAGCCCAAATGGAAAGATTTTCACAGAACAATGATTTAAAATTCAGTCTAATCACCACACACTTCTGTTATGGCACAGATGCTGCATACAAAGATTTTTTTTTTAAATTCTCCATTTGTGTTTTACAGAGAAAACAATGGCAGATTATAGGTTTGGAATGACATGATGGCAAGAAAATAATGACAAAGTCTTCATTTTATGTGACGTATTCGTTCAATTTTGAGCCAACAGACTTTTCTCAACTCTCTGAAGGGCTCTTGCACTGTCACATCTCAATAAGTTGGCATAATTTCAGAAACTGATGAGCAAAACGTTGTGGACGCATCACATTCTACTTCTCTCAGATGTGAAGAGAGGAGACATGCCAAAGCGAGCCTCACAAATGGAGCAGATGCGTGCCACACCAGGGCTACTCGCATTTCAATCAGCCCGCACAATCGATGCAATCTGTGTGGTGTAATCGGCCACATTGTCGTGACTGGCAGAGGGATGCCACAAAAAGTTAATGTGGGTGATGAGTGAAAATGAGAGATGGGAATGGAGTCATGTAGAGAATGGGGGGGGGGGGGGATATGTCATACACTGAGTCACATGCAGGTCAAGCTAAAATCTGATGCTTTACAACATGGAAAGAGGACATGGGCACCATTAATCCACACTGCAAGCAGTGCCTGGTAAAGCTAATATACATAATTACTAACTTTAAACCTTTAACTTTAAACATCAAACCAATTTTTGTACAGAAATGATTTTTATATTCAATATATCATATATGCTTATAGTAATTAGTAACATAGTTACAATATATTAATATTGTTCAATTGTTATTGAAATGTTTAGCCTCTTTGTTAGAGTGCTCACCTCCCACGCCAGGACCTGAGGGGTTACATTAGTGCCGTGCCCCGTAAGAGAGTGAGGTTTAGGAGGGCGAGTGTAGCCAAGCCCAGCTAGTAAGAGCTGTGCAAATAAACCTCACTGCTTTGATCTCAAGAGGCACGTTAGTGACTGCACTCTTTAGACCCCTTGTTCGAGCGCTTACCTCCCTCGCCAGGGACCCAAGTTTGAGGACCACACAGAGCAGGGCGAGTGGAACTTGTGAAGGGGGACATTGGTGCCATGACCCGGATGGGATTGAGGTTTAGTGGCTAAGTGTAAAGGAGGCCAGATGCGAGAGCTGTGCAAGTAAACCCTAACTCTCATGATGCCGAAAAGGGCATTCTAGTGACTGATGCTGGAGACTGCGGTTTGAGGCTTGAGAGCGGGTGAGTAGGACCTGAGGGGGTTACACATGTTACGTTACACCAAAAGTACTTAACTATTGCTGCATCGTAATTTTTACACTATCTGTCCAAAACACATTGCATGTTGAACGAGGATTCACTTAAAATTTAAAATACAGATAAATAAAATAAAAAACTACAAACATAGAAAATGTGCGAGTCTGACTGTTAAGTAGAGAGGTTTAAATGGTTTTGAATTAATAATTATCAGTACCTAAAATGATGCAATTAGGTATCTGCAACAGCATTGCAAACGTTTGTAATGATATGCTTAGCCATTAACATTGAAACTAAAATTGTTATTCAAATTGTAAACATATGAGTCTCCACATGAAATACCTGCTGGCACATCAATGTCCTACCACATTTCTCTCATATACGGTACGGTAGAAAATGTAAGTAAAATTGTGTGACAAGTTGATTAACAGGCCAGTTTAAACTGTGCTAGGATGAAAGTAACAGCTGTCCATTAAAGATGACAAAGTACTGTAGTATGTCCCAAAGCTTCTAAGCTTCTGCTACACACTCAAAAGTACTTTTTCTTCATAATAAAGTGTACATACTTCTAGGATGAAGTATAAGTAGCCAAAATGGGACAGCATATGACTTTATTAGTGAGTCAGTGAATCATTAATTCAAATTAATTGATTAATTCACTGATTCATTCAAAAAAGGTGATTTATTTAGGAACAAAAACAAAAGTGTCCAAAATCACATATTCATCAGTTGAGTCACTTCACTGTCATTCACAAATCCTCTCCTGTGACCTCAAGGGAGAGTAAAGTGTCCATTGTATGCACACTTCAGAATTAGTAGGTCATCTGGGTACTTTTTATGTTTTGCTTATGATTGGAAAGGCTAGTTCACCAAGTGCACTCTTACAGTGTTGACATGTCCACATATCCTAAACGTTTTGGGCTCATAAAGCGATCATATTTACAGCGTTACTAAATCAAACAGTTGTGGTTTGCAATATTTTGGTCTTATTTTCAGCATAAACAATTTGGATTAATTTCTGTTTATTGTGTTAAGGGTAGTACCGCTTCCCTTCTGATTTCTTGCACCGCACATGAAGATAGAGACATTTTAATGCACTTTAAAATATGGCATTAACAACTAGTTCAGTTCTGTACACACTGCATATCATTTTTGTAAATGCAGTTGTCACTTTCATTATTCGGGAGTTAATTTGATTGTAAAATGTGATTGATTACTGAAAAGTGTGTGTACAGAACATGATTAAGCACTAAAAGGTGAATTGACAACGTAAATTGTTGCAGTGTGTATGTGGCCTTTTATGGGTACTGACTTGAACATACTTCTTTTGAAAACATAATGTTTTTTGACCTATTATATCATAATATATTCATACAAATATTTTATTAATTTAGGAATGAACAAAACACGACTGATGCTTGGAGACTTACATAACTGTGACTTTGTTTGGATTTATTTTAGTTGGTGGAGCAAAAACACATCAACAACTTAACTGGCAATACTGTGTCTAAAATGTTCAAATGTCAGCTGTCTGACTCTAAGATGGTGAAAAAGAACATACAGTGGGGCAAAAAAGTATTTAGTCAGCCACCAATTGTGCAAGTTCTCCCACTCAAAAAGATGAGAGAGACCTGTAATTTTCATCATAGGTACACTTCAACTATGAGAGATAGAATGAAAAAAAAAAAAAAAAAAAAAAAAAATCCAGAAAATCACATTGTCTGATTTTAAAGAATGTATTTGCAAATTATGGTTGAAATTAAGTATTTTGTCACCTACAAAAAAAAGCAAGATTTCTGGCTCTCACAAACCTGTAACTTCTTCTTTAAGAGGGTCCTCTGTCCTCCACTCGTTACCTGTTTTAATGACACCTGTTTGATCTCATTATTAGTATAAAAGACACCTGTCCATAACCTCAAACAGTCAGACTCCAAACTCCACTATGGCCAAAACCAAACAGCTGTTTAAAGGGGGGGTGAAACACTCAGTTTCAGTCAGTGTCATGTCAATCTTGAGTACCTATAGAGTAGCATTGCATCCTGCATATCTCCGAAAAGTCTTTATTTTTTTATAATTATATAAGAAAGATGCGCTGTTCCGAGTCTTTCCAAAAAAAGCCGAGCGGGTGGGGGCGTATCGTGTGAGCGGAGCTAAATAATGACGTGTGCGCGCCGCTGCTATTGTGTTGAGTGCGTCGTAAAGCTGTGTCATCCCTAACAGCGGGAAAAAACTTTATTCAAAATAAAAATATGGCTTTTAATCAGATACAGCCATACATCTATGATCCGGAATCAGACCCAGAGGCTGCAGTTGAACAGGAGCAGCAGCAAAAACGACTAGAGCAGGACGTCTCTATGTGGTACAAGTTATACACTAACTATATAATATGCTTAGCGACTTGTGTTATTTACATATTTATACATATCCAGCGTCGAGCTGGGCCTTGTTTATGAAACAGTCGGCACCGAAATGCAGCGAACAGATATAAACATTCGCGCAACTCAGTTGCTTATCTGGAAAAGCAAATTCCATCCACTGTTGCCGTGTTTGCGGTTTTTGGGGAATCTGTGCAGGACTGTCTTGGTCTGGCAACCAAAAACGCACTTTTTGATGTCATTGTTAATTGTGCACATCACCTGTGCAGAGCAGCCTACAAGCCAGCGCTTTGACGGGCGTAGCCTGTTACTTTCGCTCTCTCCCTCTCTCTCGCTCACGCTCTTCCGGTAGAATTGTCCGTAAGGCCCATACAAGGAAATTCCGCCCCCATTAACGTCAAGTGGACGCATGATCGCAAAAAACTTGCCGAAATTTATGACTAACCGGAAGTAGTATTTTTGACAAAGAAATACTCCCATCAAACGTCCACCTTAACTTTTGAAACTTTGTCCATGTTTAGTATGGGATTCCATGTCTTTAACAGTGTAAAAAGATCAGTATGCATGAAACAGCATTTCACCCCCCCTTTAAGGACAAATCAGAAATAAAATTGTAGACCTACATCAGGCTCGGAAGACTGAATCTGCAATAGTAAGCTGTAAGCTGCTTGGTGTAAAGAAATCAACTGTGTGGGCAATTAGTAGAAAATGGAAGACATACAAGACTATTGATAATCTCCCTCAATCTGGGGCTCCATGTGCCAGACATGTCCCCCTGCTTAAGCCAGTACATCTATGGGCCTGTATGAAGTTTGCTAGAGAGCATTTGGATGATCCAAAAGAGGATTGGGAGAATGTCATATGGTTAGATAAAACCAAAACATAATTCTTTGGTAAAGAATCAACTTGTTGTGAGTTGCACCATACCTACTGTGAAGCATGGGGCTGGAAACATCATGCTTTGGGGCTGTTTTCCTGCAAAGGGACCCAGACAACTGATCAGTGTAAAGGAAAGAATTAATGGGGCCATGTAATAATATGATTTTATGACAATATGATTTTCTGGATTTGTTTTTCTTATTCTGTCTCTCATAGTTGAAGTGTACCTATGATGAAAATTACAGGTCTCTCTCATCTTTTTAAGTGGGAGAACTTGCACAATTGGTGGCGGACTAAATACTTTTTGCCCCACTGTATTTGTGTAACATCAGCAACACATTATTAGCTGTTTGATAATGCAGTCAAGCCAAAGGCTAATTATATTAATTACTATTACTTGTCCGGCATTGTAAAGAGCAATGTATAAAATGCATTACCATTTTGATACATCGAATTGTAGATGACCCTGCATAATTCACTCTTCTTCTGAATCAGTTTCTGGTTAACACTAAATTAAAACAGTATTTCCACTTGCCATTGTGCAGCATTCACTACAGTAAATGCAAGTCGGCCAAGTGGATCAGGTATTTTGATTGAGTCGAGATGGAGGCCAATTTGCATAATTATGAATTTACAAATAGTGAATAAAGCAAGGGTGTCAAGTTATCAGGTATTTTATGACATAAATTATTTTCACAGGG
This sequence comes from Pseudorasbora parva, assembly GCF_024679245.1. Classification (NCBI taxonomy): domain Eukaryota; kingdom Metazoa; phylum Chordata; class Actinopteri; order Cypriniformes; family Gobionidae; genus Pseudorasbora; species Pseudorasbora parva. The sequence continues at coordinate 52,733,755 of NC_090175.1, forward strand.
GAAAAACAAAACAAAACAAAACATTACGTATGTAATTTTGGTGTTCAAAGGTGAGTTAAGGGATAATATTACTGACTACTTTTAAAACTTAAAAAAAAAACACACGCCTAGAAACCAAGACTATGCCTTTGTGTTAAAAAATCTCAAGCTCTTTAAAGTCAGATGAATTTGAATTGTCTTTCAATGTTTTTATCATTCCCCTGCTGGAAAAGAAACATTCTGAAAGTGATTCCAGGGATATTGTCCTCTGTGTCATTATCATTATTTGTATTCACTTACATTTATGAGCACTTTCAAAACTACTGTTACCTTTTGCTAGGGTTTTTTCCCATATAATTTGCCCATTTGTTTTACTCTTGTGTTTTTTAAACGCTAAAATGAGTTGGGAAATAAGGGAATAACTATTGTGCTTACAATGCCATAAATGTTTAAACTGTTTAAAGGATTAATTTATGTGTAGTAAAAACTGCCAGCAGCCGCTTCCTCTGAACAGAGGCGGTAGGGGACGTCATGCTGAGCTACTCCTGTAGGCTTCTGAACACACCTTTGCACCAGTTAGCATATTTTTATTGTTTGAATAATCTATAGAATATTGCATTTTACATCAGTACAATGATTTCATCTCGATTGGAAGTTTGATTATGATCAAATTTGCCATGGAATCGATAAACCTGCTACGGGTGAAGACTGTTCACCTCTCGAGTACGTGTGCCAGGCTGGTAAACATTTGTTGCACATCTCATTTCCGTCTTAATAACATTATCACCAAAATGTAATGACAACATTAACTGTGCTCTCTAAAGTTAACAGCCGGCAGCAACAGAAGTTAATTACTTGTTTGTCTTTCGTTTGAGTTCTACCACATATATGCACTTGTATTCTTTCGGAAAATCACAATCCTGGCTTTGTCATGAAAAGTGATTATTTTTAATTTTTTATCTTTATTATGCTATTTTTTCTTCTCCCCTAAGTCATTAAAAGAGCCTAATTATATCTTAATTCACTAATGTCAGTTCACGTAGCCTATATCTAACTTACATCATATAATGTAGCAAACATACTTCATATGAAAATGAGTGTTATTTCATTTCATACTATGATAAATCTCCATTGTTTCCATGTCAAATCTAATAGGTTAAAATTAAGATGCAAAACCAAGTCAACCCGGCATTGTTAGTTTAATTTGAGGGAATCAAGGTCTTTGAGGAAGCTTTGCTGCGGTGCATACTGATGAATGGCATGAAACATAACATTCGCTCATACTGAATGTTTTGTTGTGATTTAAGAGTCTTTGTGAATGTCTATATCATTATGCTAGAATTGACGTTTTGTGAATTGGAGAAGATGGACAAAGCCTGTTGCATGCCATTGGTATGCTATGTAACAGATGTAGTGTAGAGGACATGTTCAGCATGCGCTGTGATCTTTTGTGTTTACCGCAGCATATTTTGAAAGGGAATCATATTCAGCTGGGATGACTGTAACCTCTCTATCAAGAAGACTTCTTCACTGATACCTCAACAATATCATCTACATCAGCACACCTCCTGGCAAACCTGATAACTGAGTCTCTTCATGTGGAATCAGTTTAGTCAAGAAACACTTCAAACCCACTTGTATAGTTGTATTGTAAACACTTCTCCAGGGCTATTTAATCATATAAAGCTGCTTTTGTTCTTATTTCCATCCATTGATTGATATAAAGACACTACATGAAAACAGTTTGTTTGTGTAAAAAGTTAGCTTGTGTAAAATTTAGCTTCATGTTCATGTTACAGCTACTTGCATAATTATGTAGTCAATTGTTGCCTGTAAAAAAAAGTAAAAAAAAAAATGAAAAGAAAAAGTAGAAATAGCCTACAGCTCAGTTCAATATATACGGCTCTGAAAAAAAAGCATTTAAAGACCACTTAACATTGATAACTATATACACTGCCCACAATTTAAATTAGAAAAACTTGCATATATATTTTTAGTATATAAATTACTATATATTGTTTGACTAAATATAGTTTGGCAGCCTGCATATTAGGTTGCTGTCACTTTACCACCTGTTGCACAGACCTAGAGCCTGTGTGTGCACGTTGGGTGTGAATAAGTAAAATCAAGCAAAATACACAAAATCACACGCCAAATTTAAAGCCCTGTAACAGCAACAATATTCATCCGGAACAAATAAAAAGAGTGAGTAAAGGGATAGATGAGAGAGATATATACTATTGTAAAGAAACTCATCATTCAGTTTAGAAAATTCCCCATTAATGTACATTGACATAATATCTATTTAAAAACTAAAATGCAATTATTTATTTGCATACTGAATTCGGTTTAGTTCTTGCAAATAATAAAAAAATTGCTTCTAAATAACTATTGGTCAATGCATTTAATTAAGAATATTAATTTCTTCTGCACAGATGACAAACACGGAATGTCATAACAACGCCGGCTCTGATGCATCATTTAATTTACGCACAAATCTGTTATCTTGCTTGCTTTGCAAGCACTGCTATATTATATATGCTAGGAAATGCATATATTTATGTTAATATGCCTATACTGTATATAAAGCACTTTTAGTTACCATCTTGTATCGAATGTGTTGTATAAATAAAACACATCTTGCCTTGGACAAGCCAGAAAAAATCAATCTTTATTTAATACAAATGATGCTTGCAATGGCATAACTCAACCTAAGCTGCCTATCAGGTTCTAACAAAAAGCAATATTCGGGTGCAAATTTCTCCAACAGTTAATTTTGTGAATATTTACTGTATTGATCATCCAGCGGAACTGAGTTATGCTACATACGTTTGTTCCAGTGGTAGATCAATAAATACGTGTGTTGATCATAAGCATATTCTTCAGTTGATCATGCAATTTTTAGTCTCACTGCTTCCTGTGTTCTTACTTCCCTGTCAAATGCTATACCAAAATCAGTCATCAGGTTTTTTAATTAGGGGAAGGTACTCAATGCAACTTGCAGGAGTGAATGCAAGAGGCACGTTAGACACCCATTCTCTCCTGGGTGGCCGTTGATTGGCAGCAGAAGAGAAATTAATTGCCTTGCATTGGCGCACTGGTTCCCTCAGCACCACCACCATTAAACTAAATGTTCAACAGACGTTTCTCGCTCTGGACTAAATAAAACCTTGTAATGAGAAGCAAAAAAGGAGGGAGAAAATAATGCAGCATGCAGCATCCTCCACAGAGGCGGCATGCAGAGGGGAATTTAAGCACAGCGTTTAATAATTCTGGACAACTTTCAGATTTTAATATCACTACTTAATTTGCTGATACAGTCTTGTTTGGTATGACAGAATTAGAATCCATTGTAAGCATGATCACAAGTTGAAGAATTTAAGTTCTGCACACATAAAAATACCCCAAGTAGAACAGAGAGGGAAAACTTTAAATTACTTTAAGGGAAATGGAAAACTTTTTTAGAGGAAGTTCACATTAATGTTTTTCCAAACCTGTATAGCATTCTTTCTTCTAAGAAAAGCAAAAGGAAAATAATACAAAGAATGTGGGATAGAATTGGCAAAATAATGACAAAAACAATCAGAAATATTAAACTCCTAGCTTAAAGTCATAGCAATTGTCACGTCTGCATATTCAAACGTGTGCATTTAATTCTCCCTTGTTGTTGTAATGAGTAGCATAACAATTTGAGTAAACATTGAATAATTAAACACGTGAATAAGCATTTTTCAACCAAGTTTTTAACCAAGACTCTACATTTCTTGAACAGAACAACCTCCTGGACAACAACCAGTCTGGTTTCCAAAGGGACACTCAACTGAGACTGCCATGCTCTCAGTTATTGAAGCTCTGAGACTGGCAAGAGCAGCTTCCAAACATTCTAATCTTGCTGGATCTGTTTGCTGCTTTTAAAAGATACACACCAGATCCTCATGTCAACCTTCAAGATAAAGGGCATCTCAGGAATCACACTCCATTGACTCAAGTCTTACCTATCAGGTAGGTCCTTCAGGGTGTCGTGGTGAGTTGAGGTGAGGTGTCTGAATCACAACAGCTACGGGGGTGCCTCAGGGCTCAGTGCTTGGACCATTTCTCCCCATCTCTAGGAACATGGTTTCTCTTATCACTGCCATGCTGATGACAAAACTCTACCTCTCATTCCAACCACACGATCTGACGCAATCAGCTTGTATCTCAGCCTGCCTGATAGACATCCCTTGCTGTATGAAAGACCACCAACTTCAACTAAATCTTGCAAAGACTGAGCTGCTTGTGATCCCAGCCAACCCAAAACTCCATCACAACTTCTCCATTCACCTAGGTTCAGAAACCTTGGAGTTTTGACTGGTGATCAGTTGGACTCCACAGACCACATTGCTAGAACTGCCAAGTCCTACAGATTTACCTTATACATCATTAGTAGGATCAGACCCTTTCTATCAAGACTGGACTATTATAATGCTCTCTTGGCAGGCCTTCTGGCATTCACTGTCAAACCTCTGCAACTGATCGAGAATGCTGCAGCAAGAGTGATTTTTAACAAGCTGAATAGAGCAAACGTCACACCTCTCCTTATAAAATTACACTGGTTGCCAATTGCTTCTCGCATTAAATTCAATGCACTGATGTTTGCCTACAGAACAAACACTGGCCCGGCAGCCGTATCCCTAAACTCATTACTTCAGACCTACATGCCATCCAGAAGTTAACAGTCTGCAAGTGTATGGCACCTTGTTGTGCCATCTCAAAGAGGCGCATGATCAATTGTACAGATTTTTAACTGGACTATTCCCTGCTAGTGGAATGACCTGCCTAACTCAATCCGAGCTGCTGAGTCTTTAGCTATTTTCAAAAAAATGCCTGAAGGCACATTTTTTTTTCCGGCAACAGTTGACCCATTATTACTAACACGTACTATTCATCTATTAAAAAAGTACCTTACTACGTGTACTGTGCTCTACAAACTTAATTTGCTTATTGTTACTCTATTGTTAGTCTAATTGCTTCTATTGCTCTCCTCATTTAAAAGTCGCTCTGGATGAAAGTGTCTGCTAAAGGATTAAATGTAATTGGCATTGCATTTCATAATTAAATCTCTTTTTCTTTCTCTAACGACAACAGCACTGGTTCTGACATGAACAAAACCGACCGCATTCTTTAGCACGGTTACGGTTTGAAAATGTACCAAAAGAGCTCCTTCTGCTTTAATGGAAGCAATGATATAGCATTTCATACACATTTAATACTTACAAAGTCATTGGGGTCCAGTATTGTTTTAGAAACCAATGTATTTTTAATGTACAGACAAAAACAGATCTTCAAAATATTTCAATGAAGAAAAAAATCATACAGGCCACGAGGAACATGAGGGTGAATAAATGATGACAGATTTTTATTTGTTTTTATTTTAAATCAATGATTTTCATTATGGATGTGTGAACAAAAATATAATCCAACTACCAAATAACAAAGAGGCAGTGAAGAACCAAATTGGTTCATGACATTAAATGACTTTCCAGGCCTGTCATGACCCAGAACGATGGTTGCTTGGATTGATGCTCTTTCATCTCCATTATCAGCTCTATCATCTCCTGCTATCATGCAATTAGCAGCACTCTGTAAGACCCGTCCCTTTCTAGTCAGTCAAACTGAAAAAGGTCAATTTGGTCAATCAGCACAGCTATTTGGTTAATCTCTCAGACATAATGAAGAACGCTACAAAATATATGCTATACTTGCTTTGGGAATTATTCCAAAGTGATCTCATGAGAATTTGTGTGTAGTTTTACGTAAAGTGTGGTTCTGTGACACAGACATTTACGTTCGGTTTCATACACACTAAAATGTATAATACTAATATATTGACAGCACTAAAACATAAAGTATTATTTGTGTGAACGTGTATGAATTCCCATTATACAATTGTAGCATTAATGTTTTGACGCTATCATATCAATACATGCCTTGTCACATTAATTTAATGCAGTTTACTAATCTACTTATAATAAAATAACATTTTGATCTGTACGTGACCTGTTGTAATCTCATTTTGGATGATTGCATAATATTAAAGAAGACTGCATTTAAAAAAAAACTTAAAATAAATAACATTTCAGTCATCATTTAACCATTTTATAGTATTTTGTTTGTTTGCTGCAAGACAAAAAAGGCATTTTCCCCTGACGTTACAGTCATAAGATACACCAAAACACAACAATTGTATTTGTCCGTTGTAATTTGAATCTTTTATTTGTATTTGTATTGAAGATCCAAATTCAGCAACATCACATCCAGTGCTTGTCATTATAAGATTGAATTCTGAAACCGCTCCCTCATGAAGCGTTATGACATGTTTACAGCAGTGATGTTGAATGCTCAGTGGCTCTCATCCGTTTCAGTAGATGTTTAAAAATTATAAATGCAACCCTTTTGTTTTGACCCCCATTTTTCATGAGCTGGGCCTATTGCACACGATTAAGCCGGGATATCTTGGTGATCTTCTCATCTTTATGCAAAATTTAGAACACCGCTCTCGTGTAAATGTATCCTGAAGGCACACTCACACCAATAATGATAACAAAAGATAACTGTATATTAGCAGACAAATTGAGCCAGGATTATCAGAATATCCCGGCTTATCACTTGTCTGTATGCTGTGCTTTTATGTATATCAGTAAAAAAAAAAAAAAAAAAAAAAAAAAAAAAGAGTATGATATCAATATCCAGCAGGTATGAATACACAGTATGGACATCTTTACACTGAAAAGATTAAACCTCTTTTTACACTGTATTGTATAGTTTATCAGATTCACCTATACATTCCCATGTCTTGTTGTAGGCTGACTATAGTTTGATTACCGAAAGCCAGGACACTAGACCCAGCAATGAGATAATTGTAGATTGCCCTAGCGCCGGTCAATTTAATGGCCCAATGATGAGAAAAAGAAATAAACACAAAACACCAGGATGGCCCGGGCAGGACTTGAAACCAGGACATGTCCTGGGAAAACTGGATGTTTGGTCACCCTACTTGTTGAATATTAGAGAGAGAGATTACAAAGTAATGCCCACCATTTTTTAAACACCCCTATTTCAACAGCAAAATGTTGTCAACATTCTTGACTTTAGTATGTTTTGTGAGTCTATCTTGTTTTACAACATCTTGTACATGGACTCTCGTTCTGAATCTGATCCATGTGAAACACAAAGAAAATTGTGTCAATTGCCAAAACCTGCCAATGGTGGGCACTGAGCAACAGAACAGCAACAGAACAGCATCAGGGCAAGACTTGAGCATTGAGAACTTGTGAGCCTGCAAAGTTGGTTATTAATTTACAACTCAGGGTGACAGCAGAGGAGGACTGATGATGAAACAATTACAATAATCACAGCTCACATGGTATACAGTGGGTGGCAACTATTGCAACACTGAAACAGAAAGATTACAGTTGAGTAACTTGAGTAAAACTACATATACACTGTAAATAATAATAATAATAATAATAATAATAATAATAATAATAATAATAATAATAATAATAATAATAATAAATAATAAAAATAAAAAAATTATTATTAATAATAATAATAATAATAATAATAATAATAATAATAATAATAATAATAATAATAATAATAATGATAATAATAATAATAATAATAATAATAATAATAATAATAATAATAATAATAAAAGTCTCCAATTGAATCAAAACCAAAATCAAAGTCTCCAATTGAAAATATTCTAGTGACTGATCACATCTAAATTTTGGTGTTGGCCAAATTCAATTTCTGTCAATTGATGCAATTTATTTCAAAGAAATTCAGCCAACTGAAAAATGTAGATGTGATCAGTCACTGGAAAATTTTCAATTGGAGACCTGATTTTTTTTTTAACAGTGTCGGTTTAGGGGATATAGCTTGTACATTGTCAAAATCATGTCTATGTAAAGTCCCCATAAAACATGAAAACACACCAATATATTCCACACAATACATTTTCATAGTGGCAATTCAATGCCTAAATACACGCTGAGACGTTTGCCTTTGTACTCCACACCACAAATTATATGTGAATATGCTTTTGCATTTTTAATAACTTCCATGGCTATTCTGTGCTGTTGTTTCACAAACATGAGTGGTTTGATCGGTTGACACACTCACAGTAAGGATGGATGGTGTTTGTGTCTGGGACTATTAAACGAGCCCCAGTCCACGTCTCCATAAATCTAGAAACTCTCCGTAATAAATGCTTGTTGCACACAAACGTTCCAAAGGTGTCGGTCATTGATTGAAAGCCTGTCGCTCTGCCAGCATAGCAGGGAAGCCATGCAAACCAAAAACACCCGCACCTTTCAGCATATCAACTCAATGAAGCGCCCGCTGAGTGACTGAAGCGCCCGTCTGAAAAATGTCACGTGGTGTCATGAATAATAATGAGACAGATCTTGCTCATAGGATGACACCATGCAGTCTCATGAATAATTATGATACTGAATTACACTCACTGTAGTGCATGAAAACGTCATATCCTCTCATGCGGTCTTGACGATTTTAATCCTGAAAGATGCTAATGTTGTCTTCCATCAGGTGTACGTACAACACATATGCTACCGTTCAAATGCAAATGTTGAAAGAAGTCTCTTCTGCTCATTTAAATGTTTAAATGCAATTCATGCCTAGGATGTAAAGCTGGATTTTCAGCATCATTCTTTAGAAATCATCATCCTAATCATTCTAATTTCTTAATATAAATGTTGAAAACAGATATGCTGCTTCATGTATACACTCACCTATGGATTATTAGGAACAACATACAACAGCTTATTAGGGGCCCTGTGTTTGACCCCTCATTTAACTTCAGAATTCTATGTGCCATTGATTCAACAAGATGCTGAAAGCAATCTTTAGAAATATTGGCCCATATTGATAGGATAGCATCTTGCAGTTGATGGAGATTTGTGGGATACACATCCAGGGCACGAAGCTCCCGTTCCACCACATCCCAAAGATGCTCTATTGGGTTGAGATCTGGTGACTGTGGGGGCCATTTTAGTACAGTGAACTCAGTGTCATGTTCAAGAAACCAATTTGAAATGATCCAAGCTTTGTGATATGGTGCATTATCCTGCTGGAAGTAGCCATCAGAGGATGTGTACATGGTGGTCATAAAGGGATGGACATGGTCAGAAATGTTTAGGTAGGCCGTGGCATAACACAATGCCCGATTGGCACTAAGGGGTGTCAATAAAACAACCCCCACACCATTACACCACCACCACCACCACGAGACTCATCAGACAAGACTCATCTAACATGTCTTTACTGTCACTTTTGATCATGTTCTTGCTAATTAAAAATTAAAATAAAATAAAATCCTGACCCTCAAAGCTTTGAACAGTATGATAAAATATATAAAAGAATACATTTTAGTTTTTCATGAAACTTTAAAAACAAAATAAAGTGCCCACTGAACTATGTTATGTCAATGTCCCTTTCTTGAACTGTATTTTTTTTTCTAGCTATAAAAGGAAAAAAAAAATAGCTATAAAAAAATTCAAAGAGACAAGAGGTTGGTGGACTGAAGAGCCAACGAGAGTGGCGGATCGATGAAAGGTGCCACTAAGAGTACTACAGATTTCAAAAGCTCACAGAAATACATTTAGATACTTCAAAATATATGGATTTAAAAATAAAATAAATAAAATAAAAAGTTTATGGTCACTTGATTTTACATTAATAAACAACTATAGCCATACACTTATTCAATACAATAAAATAATAGTAGTGATGGCGGGAGGTCTCTGTTTCTTCAAATTGGTTGTTTTGAACATTTATTTTAATGACCAGCAGTTTGTTTTCAGTAATTTACATCATCATGTGGTCCCCGACATCCTACCGTCACATATTAGATATATAAAATATTCATATAAAGTTGCAAATATTGTTACTTATTTAATATTAATAATTATGTTTGTTGTAATCTTGTCCAATTTGAGGCTGTTGCAGCCATGAGTTCATTAATAATGTCAATTTGAACCTTATTTCAAAGGTTCTATAATTGCTAGACACCAAGTTTCATTTGATATAGTGTTGATAAAATATTCATCAAGTCAAGTCATACAAATGCTTTAATTTTACCAGCAGCCATATCACCCTGTAGCCCAAGACTGGTTTCCCACTGAAGTTAAGCAGGGCTGAGCCTGGTCAGTACCTGGATGGGAGACTTCATAGGAAAACCAGGTAGCTGCTAGAAGAGGTGTTAGTGAGGCCAGCAGCTATTAAAGGTGGGGTAAGCGCTATCTGGTAACCGTTATCTGGTAGCGCTATCTGCTACCCCCAAAAGGGTCTCGCCCCTATTTTGATAGTGCCGCCCCACACATATGTAACCCAGAGCAGCAGAGGCATCAACGGCTATGGCAGAATCTCTGTGTAATAATGACGTGCACAGAGCGAGAGCGAGCGTTCTTCTCATTATCAATAGTAGACACGCCCCTAACCTGCTGATTTGGCTACAAGTTTGTTATTCCACTCGGCCCGTGTCCTTTTTCTTAAACGGTTTTGAAATAAGACTTACCCCACCTTTAACTCAAAATAATAATTTGTTCAAAAACTGACATTGCTTCTTAAGCAACCCTGGCCTTTCAAACCTGGCCCTGAATTTATGAATTATTCCTCAACTTAATTCCAGACAAATTCATCTAGTGAGAGTAACCATAAGTTAGTCCTCAAAATAGACTGAGCTCAGGGTGTGAGTTTGACAGAGAAAGTAAGCACTGTCAAACGTGGTGTTTTGACACTCGCTGCCCTTAGTTCTCAGTTTGATTCCTAAAAACCAAGCTGTTAGTGAGACAACTCACGGGGAGAGCGACTCTATAAGAAAAAGACTAGAGGGCTATCATCATGAATCCACATGCACAACCCCACTTCCAACAAGTGATAATTAGCACATTCTTCCTGGAATCCTGCAAAACATCTTTGCTGCATATTCATGAATATCCAGATATGAAAAGAAGGTGGGGTGCAGAGGTTGGTGACTGTCAGAAAGAGGAATAAATGAGATATTTCCACAGCTTGTATGAGTTATCGCAACATGAAATCAAAATTGACCCCATTTACTTTCTCAATAAATATTACTGGTCTTGATGTGCATGATTTATCGGTGCATATTTTTCCTAAGGCGTAAAAAAAATCTCAGTTATTTTCTGTAAAATGACTTTATATGTGTCTAATTTCATCATGATGATTGTCAATTCTTTTCTGTTAAATATCTGATAAAATGTCACATTACAAAATAAATAAAAAACTGCACTGTAGAATGTGGCTTTGTAACAAATATTGGTGTTAGAATGTCAGAATAGATAATTTAGTGATTTAATAAAGAGTTAGTTCACCCAAATATGATAATTATGTCATCATTTACCCATCCACCATACTTTTGTTTATCTTTGGAACACAAAATAAGACATTTAAAATTAAATCTGAGAGATTATGTTCCTCCCTTGACAGCCACGCAACTACCACTTTGACGCTTCGAAAAAAATCATAAAGAGATTGTAAAACCAACTCTCATGCATTTGAGCGGTTTACTGCTAATTTTCTGAAATCATACACAGTAAACAGCTACTGCTCAGATACACGGGTTAGACCCATTAGGGCAATCCAGCATAACAAGTAATCCATATACAGGCAAACGGTCAAGGTGCGATGCAGTTATCATTTCCACATCCAGTGCCACATTGTTTAAATAGCAAGAGCGCTCGTTTAAACATTTATTACAGACACAGGGATGCACACCAGCGCAAATATTTTTTATTTTTTAAAAAGTAAAATAAAACTATTCTTTTCTAGAGAAGCGTTCAGTCTTTCCACTCACAAGCTGGGATTTAAACGAAATGGGTGATGAGACTAATTGGTTTTTTGCATAGACTGTAAAAAAAAATGGACGTAGTGTCCGTGACGTCACCCATAGGATCCCGATAAGCTGTTCTGAAGCTTAAAGTATGGGCGAGCTGAGCGTTGCCATCTTGTGAGCGAGTCAACGCGTGTCACTCCCGGATAACAGAAAATGGGCAAAAAGGCGGGATGTGCGCGGAGCTGAGGTGACGCAATAACTATAGACAGCGGATAAATGGCTATCCACTTGTAACCACGCCCTTAATTATGCAGAACCTTAAGGCTTTATATAACGTAAACGAATGAGTTATAAAAAAATTCACCCCCCTCAGAGTTGTCATGAAGATCAAAATTAGCCTTATAAGCCAAAACCACAATTTGTACCAGGCTGTAAACATGTTTTTTTCTGCTTTAAAGTTGAGAATTTTAACATGGGGCTCAATGAGATTCTGCTCCCTTCTGGAGCCTGTCCCTAGTGGCCAGTTGAGGAATTGCAGTTTACATTACTTCCGTATTGGCTTCAAGAGAGATCGCGGGAGGTTGCCGCTTGGTTTTTTGCATGTTATGCCCAAAACACACCCATGGATGACTCATTAATACCCCTTTTCCAAAAGAATGAACCGGGTGTTAGTTCAGAGCCAGTGCTAGTGCCAGTTCATATTGATTCGAATGAGGAGCCTTCTAAGAACCGGTTGCTTTTCCACAAGTTAGAAGCCACAACAGAGCCAGGTCTTAGATCACTGTATACATCTCATCGGTCTCGGCAACGCTTGCAGGGCAGCATGAAACACAAACACACCAGGTATGCTCTAGATGCATCGATGCTGTGTGGACCGATCCACGTATGATATCAAAATACAGCGTAAGCGATTCAAAAGCATAAGGAGTCATTTGCGCTCACTGTTACTTTGATGTCATACGGTCTGGGCTGCACAGCGCCGATGCATTTTGAACAAGCCTTCCATCAACAATGGCAAACGTTGCGTTACTATTGATTCACATGGCTTCATGACATCGTACATCATAGGCATCAAAACACAGCAAATCCAACGCATCCATGCAGTTCGCAGTAAGTTGTATAGATGGTGATTACAAACGAGCAGCTACTAGCTTCATTAGCTGCTATTTAAAAAATGGCGGATCTCAAGTTTGTGTTCATCTTGTTGACCCCGCCCTCAGCGTCTGATGTAATCGGTTCTTACTTCTACTGGAAAAGGGGTATAAGAGAATAGGTACATGCTTGGGGAGCCAACCATTTTTTACATAATTAAACTAGCAAAAGCGGATTCGGACATACCCTAAAGCCTTGTTCACACTGCCCGATTTTTGCCACGATTTTGAGTCGCCGACAGGTTGTGAAATCGCAGACAAATGCCTGAGATCATCGGCAAATCGGTGCTCTTGCACGCAAATCAAAGACGTGATCAGAGAGAATCGCCAACAAGTCGCCAATGCCGGTGAGATATCTGGCATGCTAAATATCTGGATCTGTCAGCGATTCAAACTCCTGCTGTGTGAACTGCGTTCTGACTGAAAATTACATCGCCGATGACCGACAGCCAATGAAAGAGTGAGATACAGGGCAGCAGGAGGTTCAGGGAGGAGAAATAGAGCAGAATAACAATATTTTAATAAATATATTTACAATTCTATCAAACAGAAACAAAGCCCAAACATTTGCACATCCAGCTGCAGCAGCAGCACATTACACAGTTATTTATTTACCTCAAGCTGTCATTGCAAAACACAATCCTGGCTCCCTCTATCTCTCCAACAGTTTCTTCTGCCATAATCTTTTTTTTTTCCCTTTTCTCCACAAATCAGCGCACATACAATTTGAAGCAAACTTTGTGCAGTTTATCATTTTTTAAATAACAATTCCAAGTCTTGCGCGAGAACTCTGGTCTGACGCACATGCGATCTCGCGTTGTTTACTTGTCACATCGCTCGTGAAGTTGGGAAACGTAGTTTGCGCACCGGAGAGAGAGAGAGTTATTGGCGATTCTTCCTCTTGTTCAGTCATGCAGCGTGAACTCTGTTGTCAAACCATCGTGCAGTGTGAACACAGCAGTGACTGAATGATAACCCAGATAGTCATGCAGTGTGGAAAGTAGTGATGGGACATCTGAAGCGAGGCTCCGGAGCTTGTGTCGAGCAAAAAGGGGCGTTCCAGATGAAGCCCTGATTCGAGGCTTGTATCGTTTCCGTGAAAATCACGTGACAATGACAAACGAGGCCTCGTTTTCTGTTGAATACGTCATTGCTTCATTCTGAGTATCGCTTTCGGATAAAAGTGGTTTGAAACCTCGCGCCTCTTGTGGGGTTTGCAGTAGGCATTTGCATTGGTGTTGAGGTGTTGGTTGTATGTAGTAGCGATATCATTATATATCATAGCTTGTATTATATATTATATTACATTATACTTAGTTTAGTAGATTATTAGAGTAAATTATACATAGTTCAGTAGATTATTAGAGTAAATTAACCGATATCTAGTTGAAATAGCCTACCTATACTACGTAATTATATATATATCCTATATTAGTAGTAGGCTAGTGTTATTATTATATGTATATTATTGCTATTATTATTATTATTAATAATATTATTATAAGACTAGACTGTATTAGGGAGAGCTTTCCCATCCCTGCAGTTTGCTGTTCCACAATTCCAGTCCCATAAGCACTGCACTCACAATCATTTATTTACAATCATTCTGGGCATTCACTGTCATCACTAACCCAAAGAACTACTGAATAGTTGAACACAAAGTTGTGTGTTTGTGTGAGTTGTGTGTACATAGGTTAATACAAGCAAAGAGTAAAATACTTTACTAATACACAGGCAATAGAAAAAGGGTGTTCCCACATGACAATTTGGTTGCTCAGGATGAATAGATTTGTGTGCGATGCATTGCTTTGCACAGCAGGTGTCACTAGGGAGCACACTGTTTCATGAGGCTTCAGGTAAATGAACCTTTTGGTGAACCAATGGACTGGAAAGCCTCAGTGGTTCAGGAAGCCTCATTTGGCCATCACTAGTGGAAAGAGTAGTGACCCAACGAGTTTGAAAATCGTGCAGTTTGAACTAGGCTTAAGTGCACCTGTGCTTTGTGCTTCAGACCATGCATTCATATTGTTAAAATAAGGCCCTTAGAGTGAAAACACAGAGCTTGTATTAGCAAATCTTAACAAGGGTAATACCACACAGCTGAATGTGATCACACAATCACGAGAATAGACAATGAATGCTGGGAAATTATGTTCAAAATGGAAAAGCACATAGAAATATGCCCTCTGGTGGAGATCAAGGGCACTCCAGCTGGGGGATAACAAACATTCATCAATGCACACAGCAGGGGCCCTTTTCAATAAGGAGGTTCAACCAACTCTGAGTTTAAACTTGAACTCTGAGTTGATCTACCCTGTGATAGAAAACTCTGAGTTTGGGGTTTCAGAACAGCTGAATTGAGGTAGTCCAATCAACTCTAAGTAGACTGACTCTGAGATCAACATAACTCCGAAATTACGATTCACCATGGCAACAGCACCCAACAAAAAGACGGCTGCATACTTCCGGGTAAAACGTACGTTTAATTCTTAATTATTGTTATAATATCAGAGGTGAAAACTGGCAGAACAACAAGTTAATGAACTAATATTCATTGGTGTCCCACCTGCAACAAAAGAAGAAACAAATAATGTGGTAGCAGCTAAAAAATTTTATATAATTTAATCAGGTAAAGCTTGAAACATTGAAGGTTTCTGGTGTAGAATGCATGACTTTACAAACATTTGACATATTAAATATCATTCAGTGATTAATTCAATGTTCAACAGCTTTTTTCCACATAGTCTAATGCTCTTTTCACATAATATTCTCTAATCCAACCTGTTAATTTTGTGAATTAAGGTAATGAAATTCACATTTATCTTCTTGCTGTTGGCCTGTGTAGAAGAGAGAGTTATAAAGGTATATTTGGTGCGAAACAACTGAACACGTGATAGTGAAATTTGTATCTGTAGAGCATATCCACACATATGTATCAATACATTTGAAGTCACAGAAAAAAATATTTTAGGAGTTGTAAACTTGTAGCATTTTTTTCTCTCTTACAAAGACAACACAACAGTTACACCTTCACACATTCTTCACTGCAGGTGCACAAACCCTGTTCTACGAATCACAAATGAAGAAACACATACGCTCACATTTGTGCTCCAGTTGCTGCAGTGCATATGGTGCAAAACTCAGTCACACACCCGTGTCAAAAATGTGAAGTCACGGACAAATTTTGCACATCCGTGAATCAACAGGTGAATCCATGCAATGAGAGTTGAAGACTTGTAGAATATTTGGTCACAAATGCATTACTTTTCTTGGATATTTTTCTTACACAATCACACATTCAATCACTACAACTGCTTGAATCTGCTGCTACGAGTCTCACAAGCAGTTTTTCCACCTTCAAATGCAAGTTGGGTGTGCTTTCACTTTTGCACCAAATACACTGAGAAATGTGGAGCAAAAGTGAGGCAGCGGCAGGCCCTCCCTGTGCAGACTCTCGGCCAATCAGAAGAGCTCGTTTGTACGGATGGGGGGGGGGTCTTTTGAAAGTTAAATAAGTTAATAAAGGTCTTTTGAAGCGAATCGATGTGCTTGTGTAAGAAAAATATAAATATTTAAAACTTCATAAAATAAAATAAATAGCATCCGACAAACGGCCTACGATTTACGGCAAAATAATAACTCCTGACCTGACGTATGACGTATTGACGAACACAGAAGTACAGAGGGTAGAGCACAACAAAACGGCATCTCTTTTTAAGAGAAAATAAGGATTCTGATATAAGAGAAGAGGAGCTTGAGTTTGTTGCCCAGCCCTATTAGTTTGACCCGCGAGAGGTGTGAAGGCTTGCGATGCTCCTACATCCTGCATCACATTGGGTCAGGGTTTTATTTTTTGTAAGTCGACTTGCATGCCGGAAGCTAGTTTTTTTAGTTTTTAAAGTTTTAAATATGGATTTTCTTACACAATCTTATCACTTCGCTTCAGAAAGCCTTTATTAACCCTTTCGAGCCGTGTGGAGTATGTTTATGAAGGGTAGAAGCACTTTTATGGACTTATCAGCCATTCACTGCAATTATAAAGCTTGGAATTGCCTAATTCCAAGGCAATTACCTAATTTTTGGGTGAACTATTCCTTTAAGGAGCAATATAGCTGGAAATAACCAGGCAGGTATGAACCTTTTGTTAAATCAAATTATCATCTATGGAGTTTATTGACGTTAACAGAAATACAGATTCTCTTATCAGCAGATAAGAGAATAAACAGTCTTTCAAAGGTGCTTGCACAGCAAAAAAGCCAAGTAACACCTGCAGATAGAGCAATAAAAGTTTCAAAGGATCTCACGCTTTGAGCTCTGTGTTCAGAACTGTACAGCCTGCAGGGACACATTTCAAGGTGTTCAAATGTTGAAGCACAAGTGATATAATAAAAAACAAAACAAAGTTTTCCTATTCTGTTTAGTGATGCTAGTGACACAGCAAGTACCTTTAAGGCTGTTCACACCAAGAACGATACAGTGATGGGGAGTAACTTGCATGTAACAGAGTAAATGTGATGTCATTACAAACTAAATGTAACTATATTTTGTTATAGTTACTGAGATAAAAATGTGTAATTACTGTATGAAAATGTTAACAACTGAAAAGGGGCTTACATCTGAATATTCTCTGTAAAAATCTAGGAACTGTTGAATAATATTAATTTGTTGCTTAGCCGGTTTTTGATGTGCACAATGCCTCCTGCCCTTTAAAGACTGTTTAGTAAAGCGGTGCTATTGTAATGCTTTTGATTGGTTCTTTTGTTTGAATTTGCAGCGCACCACGTCTGCCAATTACATCCTTCCACAAGCTTCAACCTGTCTGAGAGTTACCAACATGGGGAGTGATAGGAATGCAGTCCAGGGGATATAACTTAATTTATTTAAACACTGCAACACACACACACACACACACACACATGGAGAAAAAATATGCAGTTTTCTTTTTCCATATTCTTTTCTTATGTCATGTTTAATATAATGATCTAGAATTGTGTTTCTCTTAAATATAACTCTCTCTGGTTTTAGAGGTTAACCTGCCTGGTTTAGAGGGTCTAAAACTTTGGAAACGTTAGAAATTTAGACAAGTAATTAAATTTAATCACAGAATTGCCACAGAAACACAAAGATATACAGCTGCAAACACGCTTCACTCTCTCCTGTTAGCGCTTTTTATTCTTTATCTCTGTCTTTCGCTCATTCTCTCCCTTCACTTGAACAGTTGGGGCAAGGACGCTGCTCGTCTTACTCATTCTTGATTAAGCTGTCATTTTGTCACCCCGGGCCGCAGTTGTACGGGGGAGGTGACTGCTGACAGAAGAACGAGGCGTATGAATGGGTAAGATCTGCTTCTGATCGCTTCATGGGACATCATTGCCAACACAGCGGAGGAGAACAAATGTTCAAGCATCAAAGGCCATCAGCTGTTCGCCTATTGCGAGCCTTGGTGCAATCGGAGCAACAGGTAAAATTGA